>NW_008246058.1:6625556-6633444 GCF_000691975.1 Corvus brachyrhynchos
GCAGAAACCTAAAGCCAGATGGAGATAAATGCACTGGGCTTCTTTCAGTGGCACTTTGCAGTTAGATAAGGCTAGAGTGATATGTGACAACAAGTGCCCTCATTTTGGCCAGCAAAAAAAGACTTTGGTCTTGTACATGACTAAAAAAATGTCAGCCAGGAGACAAAGCACCCAGAGCTGTCTTGTTTTTCTCTTTATTCCAGTGAGTGATGCCAGTGCCTGGTTGTTTATTTGGATTGTTTTTATCTTATCCAATGTATTTTGCTCTGGGCAAAGATACAGGCATTAAGTCAACAGAAGGACCTAGGTGTTGCAACACGGAGTGTTGGAGCCCTTAACTGTTAGGCACTGGGCCATGTAGTGGAATCCCAAGCCCCATCTGAAATACTGGTCTCCCTAAACAAAGCACAGGGTTTAACACAATAATTTATCTCTAAGCATCACAAGGGAATGTGTCTCTGCCACTCAGCCATTTATTATTTCCTAGCCAGGAAAGTTAAGAGAGAAGAAAACTGTCTCATGTGACTTTGGAGAACCTTACACCCACTGAATAACAAGCAGCAAAGGGGGAAGGTGCAGAGGGAAGACAAGCAGTTTGGAAACGGCCTAAAGGCAGAAATTTGACACAGAAACTCTTTGGCATAAATTCCTCAAGAACAGTAAGGCTGATAGAGGAGAAGAGAGGTCCCTAAATGATTTGTGAGCAGAAGGCAGGGTGCTAATGTATTTACATAATTTATTCATAAGAGTTTGCTCAGCCAGCTCTACCAAGGACATGGATACTGGACGCTTTAAATGTTCTCTTGGGGAGGAGTGAATCTGACTTTTTGAGCTAAGCCAATGGCTACTGACGTCTCTGCTCCCCTTTCTGTGTGAGCTGTGGATAGAGTGCTGGGGCTGATGCTGCTTGGTCCCGTGTACAGATGTTCTATTACCGCAGGCCTGGTTCCTACGGTATATCACAGTGTCCCGCAGCTATAGGGAGGAGGAGGAGGAGAAGATCCAGCAGGCAGGAATTGTGCAGCAAGATTGATCTACTTAATTATTTTACAAACTCTTTTATAGACTTTTTTCTTCATAGTCTAATTGGACAAAGGACCAGCCACCCCTTGGGGGTGATTGGCCAAAATCCTAAAACATCCATTATCAAAATATTTTCTACTATACCATAAACAAGACTTTTCAAGGTTGCAGGTGGCTTGGTTGTTTACATTCCCTGCTACCTCTTCTGTGAGAGACAAAAGTCTCTCATGGACTTAGAAAATAACAAGAAAATCCTCACTAACAGCACTCTTGTACCTACAATGTTCCACCTGTGCAAAGGAAAGCTGAGCACCCACATCCAACCCACTGCTGGATTTCTGTAATTTAAAAAAAAAATTTGTATCCACCATCCATATTGTGGGTCAGTACCCCAAGCTCTCAGACAGGGCATGCTGTGGGAATACACCGTCAGCAACCGACAGTTACGAAATATCCTCAGATGCCTTTGACTGCCTGAGCCTACTCAGAGCAGTACTGTTCTGCATGCTCAGAGAAAAGATAAAACTGCCCCACACAGCAAGAGAATCCAACATTGTTCTGGGAACAGGAAGGTCCCCCACTGCCCTGCTGCTCCCTCCCACTTCTCCTTTTGCTATGCAAAGTCAGATGGAAATGAATTAGATGCTTGTACTGAGAATTTCAATGGGACAGAAACTCAGTAATATTACCTGTCAGTGGGTCTCTGGGAAGCAAAAGGTCCCTGCCAAGTCCTGCTGGATCTTGAGCAATCTGTGCGCAGCGTTGGCATGGCAACTCACAGATACAAATTCCATGCATCATTTGTCTGGGGACTAGCCTCTCTCCAGCCCTCAGCCTGGAGCTCTACACTGGCCAAGTGTCTAGTTAATCTGAGTCATTGAAGTGCTGGAAGGGATTATAGGGTTAAACTGGGATAACCTAAATAGGCTGATAAAAGGCTATTCAGTGAGAAATGCAAGTGCCCAGCATCTCCCAGGTTTTAGCCCACATGCTCTCGAGTCCTGAGTTGAACTTATCTAAAAGAATAAAGGGTAGGCACTGGAAATTCCCCAAAAAACTTGGAAAGACATCCAGTGTGATCTTAGTCTCTGTGAGAGCTGGAAAGATTTATTTTAGAAAGAGGTTTGGATGGTTAAATATTATTTGGAACTGTGGTTTCATTTTGTATGTACAGTGGTTTTACTCTTAGTTCCTTTCCTGTTCTATAATCTCCTCTGTTCCTTCAGTGTAATTAGCCTGTTGTTTTCAAAAGGCTGCTGACTGTGTGTGAATTGAACTCATTATGCACTGACTTCGCTCTGTGTATGTGTGTTATGTATGCTGCCTGTGCCTTCGATCCCTGACCTGCACCAGAAGGAGCTTTGCTGGCTGAGATATTTGCTTGTGGCAATGGGCTGAGGAAGAGGGTAACTCAGCAGGCTCTTGGCTCAGCAGCTTTGAGCCTGAGAGTCCCAGCTGATGGCTCTGGAGATGCAGCCTCCTCTCCTGGAAGCCTGAGTCTCTGCTCCCTAAACAGGAGCGGATTTAAACGTAGGGGCCTGTCAGGGCGTGTGTTTCGGATACTGCCTGAGGTCCAAGTGCTCCGCAGATGTACTCCAGTGTCTCTTGCAAGATCAACTAAAAGATGAGTCCTTGCAGAGGCCTGATAGTACTAGGTTCTGCTGCACACCAAAACCTATAAGTACCAGGGAACACCAGTTTCTGGTTTCTGCCAGCATGGTATAATGGTCCTTAAGATCTTGTATCAGGGCTTTTAGGCTATAAGTCCTGCTCTTGTGGATGCTCCATGGGAACAAGCTAGAACTGGGCTTTTGAGAGTTTTTACAACTCCACTAGTCTTTGGAAAGGCCGGCATGGTTTGTTGCCTCAGAGCCATGGGTTTCATAGTTGTGGGTTCCCAGACCTGCTTGCTGGCTTGCAGGTGACTTCAGGTCCAGCTTTGATCTTCTGAAACTTTTAGATCATTTAGTTTCAGGAAATGACTCTTTTTTGTAAAACTTTGTTTTGTCCCCAGACTTTTGTCTAGCACTACTTCAGTGTTCAGGGAAAAGAAAAGCTTCCCATTTGGCTTCTCAGTATGCTTTGAGCTACGTTCTGGGGGAACTACCTTATCAAAATGGAACATCCTTGCTCTTCCCAGTCCACACTGTGTGTGACTTGCTACACCCTTACAGCTCCCACTGGTTCTGACAAGTGTTGCCAAGTCCCATATGTCCAACAGCATTAATTCACAAGAGTGTATAGAAGATGCCATTCCTTCAAGTATCTTTTGTATCTGTAAGTTCTTGAAGTGCAAAAGACTAGCAAGTAGAGATATGTATCGTAAAATACTTTCAAAAAGCTCCCTAATTTTCCTCCTGTGACATGATCACCAGTGCAGTAATGCACAGAAACTAAACAAGGTTGAATCCAGATTATGTTCAGGAACAGGGAGGAGAGCAATGAAAACTGCATCCCTTTTCTATATACAGACACTTGCAGGAATTCAATTTAATTGGTCTCTGCCCAGGGTAATGTGAATTTTGTCCTTAAAGAATGAGTAGTCATTCATTTGGTGGAGAAAGTCAAAGTCAATGTTAATGAGATCGCTCCCCCCATGCAGGGAGGTACTGTAGCTGAAATGAATGTTATCAAACATAAATACCATCTATGGATGCAAGGCTCCCATTCTGTGTTGGCCTGACAACTTTCAAAGCAATACTTGTTTTAGTGGCTAAGCAGTCAGCCAAATTGACAATTTCTTCTTGAAGACATCTTCAAAATCTAGCAACTTCTACTGCAGTGTTACTACTAAAATGCACAGTATGAATCATCATAGTCACTTTCTGTTTTCAAAAGTGATAGTGATAAAGTATATCACTGTGTAAATACAGGGTATAAATCCTTCTCAGTTCAGCAGTAGCAAGAGCAGGATAGTGATGGACAGCCACAAAGGGAAAATGTTTGTATCATAATTGTGCCTGTTTTTCTTTTATGGAGCTCATTCATAATGCCTACAGAAATTAACAACGTGGCAAGGGAAAGGGATGTGCACAGCAACTGCCATTCTTGCTGCCATGTTGCCATATTAACCTTCAGTTTGATAATTAAATAATTAGTTTCTATAAACCTGAATCACTCCTCTTAGAAGGGAAGGGCTCTCAGGCTCTTGCTGGACAAGAATGCAGTGTGATCTGTGGGCTCAGGATTGAGTTATGTTTGACGTGCAATTAAAAGCCATTTTTGGAAGCAACCATTTTTCTGTGAGTAGGAAAAAGCAGTCAAAAGGTTTAGGTTTACATTGACATTTCTGCTGATAAACTGCACATTTAATCTCAGATTCTCAGTGTTTAAGAATTTGCTCAGTAGAGGCTGAGCCGATAAGAACTCATGCAGAGGTAGGATCAGACCTCTCTGTTACACCAGAGACTCCCTCCTGCTCTGCCTGACACCATTCATACACTCACCACAGTGCCGGGGTCTCCCTTCTGGCTTGTGACTTGTGCAGGTGCAGCGAGTTGGCCTGATCTGCTGACCAGTTTCTTGGGTGGGAGGTGCCAAGGAAGAGGAGGCGAAATATGACATGGCAATGACAACCAGATAAGGCTTGCAGGGTCTTTGCAGGGAAAGCACCATCTTCCAGCAGAGTCAAAGGCACGGCCACTCCCTCGACTCATGAGCACATGCCTGGGAGGTCATGCCATGACTGCATATGCAGAAGTGTTTCCATCACATGATCTGTTGTTTGTTCCCAGTGGTCCAATGTGAATCATCCAGGAAGCTCAGAGGCTTGAGAGGTGGCCTAATCAAGCCTTTGGGGAAGTCTGGTCCAGCCAAAAGAGCATCAGTGTGGGATGGACTTGGAGTGAGTGGCTACACACATTTTCCTTTCTTAGACATGATCATCTGTAGGCTGATTCAGCTCTCTAAATGCAATGCCCTTTGAAAGACTTCACAAGCTATGCATGTGAAGCTGTCTTGTCTGAGTCCCACAGTCTTCTTTCTGGAGGTCCAGTTTCTACTTCAGAGTATCTCAAATGCTGGGATTTGACACCTATGTATATTAACTGAATTGCATCCTTAACTTAATCAGTTCCTGATTTTTTCAGGAATGTAGGAATTGCTCCCTACAAGAAAAAGATGACTGGAAATCTTAGTGGTTTAGCAACTGTGGAGTCCTTTGAGTATCTTCATAGCATTAGACAGTGGCGAGTGGAGGGATGTAGGGCATACCAGTACCTGTAATAGCCTTACAAATTTAGCTGTTCCACTTCTGAGAGCACAGCTAGTTTAGCTACTTCTGCAGGGCCCTGCCTTGTCCTGCCAATGCTTAGGAAAGTTTGGCATGTGGGACACTGGCACTGTCTGCTCGTGCTGGGGAAAGCACAGAGCACAGCTCTTTGAGCTGCATCAAGCAGACTGGTTTGGGGTCTTGATGCTGGTGTTAGCTAATGAAGCCTGCAGGAGGCTGGAAGGATTTCAGTTATGCCCAGCACCTGGATAGAATGCTTGGACTATGTCTGGACTGATTAATTCGTCAACCTGATAAGTTGTGTCATGTAGGCTTACATTTGGGATGTCTGCTCATTCCTGTGTCTTCCTGACTTCCCAAAGGTCACACAACTGTAGACTTTTAAGGACAAGGCACATAACTCCATCGGGCTTGACGATGAGACTTAGACACAGAAGTCAGTTAGATCTAGCAAAAAAAATATGGCAAGCATTATTTAGTATATTTTGAAAGTGCTGTGGCCTACACAGTTGTAGGAAAGTGTCATAACCACAGTGCTGCCTTAGTGACAATGTTATAACCTAATGTCCAGAGAAATGTCCAATGGCTCTGGAAAGCCTGTTCTCTAGATACTAAGCCTGTAGAGAAACTGTGCTTTTTACCTGCCCTAGCCTGTTTAATACCATCACAAATCATACCACCTAGTTTCTTTTGCTGTGTGGAACCTCCTGGTCTGTCCGAGCTTTGTGTGCTGGTACATATGAAGTATAAAAGCAGTTCTGTTCTTCAGAGGTAGAAAACAAGCATATGAAAGGCCCTGAGATACTGAGAAACTGGAGTAATAAAGTTTGAAATTGAAACATTGGCTGAATGCACGCATCATGTTCAAAAGCTCGCATCAGGACTTGAGATCATTTTCAGAAATCATTATGTTGTATTCTTGATGGGAGTTGTATTACACAGGACAGTGGCATTACACTTGTCTTTCAAACAGGAAAGCAAGGGATCTATTTTACTGTCGTGGTTTAACTTCACCTGGAAACTAAGCACCACGCAGCCACTCACTCACTCCTCCCTGGTGGGATGGGGGAGAGAATCGAAACGGTAAAAGGGAGAAAATGTGTGTGTTGAGATAAAGACAGTTTAGTAGATAAAGCAAAAGCTGTGCACACAAGCAAAGCAAAACAGGAATTCATTCCCCTCTTCCCATGGGCAGGTGTTTAGCAACCCTCAGAAAGGCAGGGCACCATCACACGTAACAGTGACTTGGGAAGACAAACACCATCACTCTGAGCTTTATGCACTGAGCATGATGCCACATGTTGGGGAATATCCCTTGGGTCAGCTGGGATCAGCTGTCCCGGCTGTGTCTCCTCCCACCTGCTTATGAATCCCAGCCTCCTCAGTGGCTGGGTAGTATGAGAGGCAGCAAAGGCTTTGGCTCTATGTGAGCATAGCCCAGCAATAATGAAAATATCTCTATATTATCAACATTATTTCCACCACCAATCCAAAACAGAGCCCCATATCTGTTACTGTGAAGAAAATTAATTCTATCCCAACCAAAACCAACACATTCACTAATGAGTCTTCTGAAGGCAATCCTCTGTATGAGGAAGACCATGGAAACCAGGCCAGCAGCAGAGGTCTCTCAGAACAGAGCATGCTGGGGCTCCTGTCCTCAGAGAGTGTTGATGATACTCTGCATTAACTTACAAACCCTCATGAGATCCAGATCATCTCCCAGTGGGACTGGAGGAGTTGAAGTTTTCCTAAGGGAAAAAATATTTAGAGTCAAATGAACATAAATCTCTGGCCTGAAATGATTCAGACTACAACCCGTGGAAGCTCGAAGGCTGGGACTATTAGCAAAGGAAAGAACAAGGGATGAAAGATGGGATCTCTGTTGTGATGCAGCAAGCAAACACTTGCTCTATCTTGTTAGCAATGACGTTCAGAAACTAAGCTAATGATAGCCCTGCCTTGATACCAGAGAAATCAATCCCCAGGTACTGAGCTATCAACAGATCTGATTTGTGTACGTGATGTTCAGAGCTGCAAGGAGACGTGGTATGAGACAAGTTAAATGTAAAATGTGACAAACTGTTGTATCTCTCTTTTCCTATTATCACACCCTGGTAAAGGAACAGCAACAGTAAGAATCTATTTTAGTCACTTAAGTACCGTCTCATGTACACTTATTTAAAAGGAAACTTGATCAGTGCAAAAACCTTGAGTCAGAGAGCTAATGGTTGTCATAATATGATGTTATATTGCTTAACTCAGATGATGACAAGTGTTTTTTCTAAACTATCTGGCTTATACCTACATATGAGTAATCAGTTGTGGAAATGTCGGAGAGGATAGAGGAATGCGGTAAGGAAAAAAGTTAATTATCAATCACATTCAAAAGTCTGAGCCAAAACAACTGAACAAACAAACTAACTAGAAACCCACAAGTGAGCTTTGAACATGTGCTGAAACAAGAACCTGTCTGATAATGCTATTCAAGTGATTTGTTCCGTACAGAGAATCGAACTGCTCTACAGTGAATGATCAGGAGAGTTGGGGGAAATACAAGAAGATGAGGACCAGCTCCTTCACAAATCCTCAGGGGCACACTGGCAAAAAATGTAGGGGTCTGTTTCTGAAAGC
>NW_008246058.1:6633467-6639663 GCF_000691975.1 Corvus brachyrhynchos
AGTGTTTCCTGACATAGAAGGGCTGAACCACCAGGATTGCCTTGATTTTGATTTTATAGATCCCCAGATGGTAAGAACTGCTCTACTTTTGACAGAGCTGAGCAGCTTGGCACTGTGCTTGCATTAATCATGCTCATTGTGATCATTAAGCAGTCACTGCATAAAGTGGACAGAGATCAGAATGATGACCAACACTCTGGCCCCCTGCTCTCCACCAACAGCACACAGCTGTGTCCAACTTGCTGCTACCTCTCCTCACTCACCCCCAAATTTCTGCCTTTCAGTCTTGACCCCCATATAACCTCTATGCTAGTGCATATTGCAAGGAGATAAGGGCTTAAATCCCTCCAGCAGGCAGGAAGATGAACTTGCCTGGCTATCACATAGGACTCTGTCTCCAGTTCTCACATGCTTCAAATAGATAGAGGGGGTTGTCTGCCCATGATTAGCATGATGGCCTGGTGTCTGCTGGTGAGCAAAAATCAGAGCCCATGGAATCTTTGCTCCTTATAAATGTTTACCTCAGTTGCAGCTGCACACCTGAATTAGAGGGAAAAGTGACATTTTGGATAGTGACTTGTGTTGGGATAGATTGACAAGATCTGGGCAGCTGGGGGGCTACAGGGGTGTCATGGTTTAATCCCAGCCAGCAGCCAAGCCCCAGACAGCCACTCACTCACTCTTCCACCAGCAGGCTTGGGGAGAGAATCAGAAGGGTAAAAGCCAGAACACTTGTGGGTTGAGATAAAGGCAGTTTAATAGGGAAAGCAAAAGCTGAGCACACAAGTAAAGTAAAAAAAGGAATTAAGTCACTTCTTCCCAGGGGCAGGCAGGTGTTCAGCCATCTCCAGGAGAGCAGGGCCCCATCACGGCCAACGGCGGCTTGAGAAGACAAACACCATCACTCCAAATGTCTCCCTCTTCCTCTTTCTTCCTCCCAACTTCCCAGACACCCCCAATTTCCTCACCAGAGTGGTGGTATGAAAAGCAGAAAAGGCCTTGGCTCTGTGCAAGCCCTACTCAGCAGTAACAAAAACATTTCTATAGTGTCAAACCTGTGTTCAGCAAAAAACACAGCCCCATAGCAGCCACTGTGAAGAAAATTAACTCTACCCCAGCTGAAACCAGCACAAGGGGCTTCATTGAGAAGCTGCCAGAAGCTTTCCCCATGTCTGACAGAGCCAACGCCAGCTGGCTCCAGGAGAGATACAATGACCAAGGCGGAGCCCATCAGCCAGGGTGACAACCTCTGGGATAAAGTGTTTAAGAACAGGAAAAATATTGTGCAGGAACAACTGTGGTGAAAGAGAGGAGTGAGAATATGTGAGAGAAACAGCCCTGCAGCCCCCAAGGTCAGTGAGGAAGGAGAGGCAGGAGATGCTCCAGGTGCTGTAGCAGAGTTTCCTCTGCAGCCCGTGGTGCAGCTCATGGTGAGGCAGCTGTGCCCCTGCAGCCCATGGAGGTCCATGGTGCAGCAGAGATCCACCTGCAGCCCCTGGAGGAGCCCATGCTGGAGCAGGTGGGTGCCCAAAGGAAGTTGTGGCCCCATGGGAAGCCTGTGCTGGCACCTGTGACCCCACAGACAGAGGAGCCCGCAATGGTTTTCTGTCACAACTTGTCACCCTGTGAGGAACAGAGAGGCCTCTGGAGCAGCCTGCTGTGCCCTGTGGAAGGGACCTGTGCTGGAGCAGTCCATGGGAAGGACTCATGTTGGAGAAGTCCATGGAAGACTGTCTTCTGTGGGAGGGACCCCACACTGGAGCAGGGGAGGAGTGTGAGAAGTCTTCCCACTGAGGAGGAAGGAGCAGCAGATGTGTAATGAACTGACCACATCCCCTATTCCCTTGTACCCCCAGTAGAGAAATTGGGAAGGGAGTTGATCTTGGAAAGAAGGGAGGTGTGAGGAGAACATTTTAGGATTTAGTTTCTCATTATCCTATTCTGATTTGTTAGGCATTAAATTAATTTCCCAGTCGAGTGTGTTTGCCTGTTATGGTTAACTGGTGAGTGATCCCTCCCTGCCCTTATCTTGACCCACGATCCTTTAATTATATTCCGGCCAGGCATCTGTAAGGGTAACCCTTCCCACCATCCAAAACATGCCACATTCAAAAGGGTAGAAGGGTTATTAAAAAATGAAATTCCTGAAAGCCCAGACAACAAGTACAGGCTGTGAGCTTCCTGGTACATTTCCCCATTAATTTCTTTGTTTGCTTGATTGTTTCTTAAATAAATAAATAAATAAATATGCCCAAATCAACACACACATTTATTTTAATGTCATTTAGTAGAGAAACTCTCCTGAGCTTGTTCAAAACTTGAAAACAGTCTGACCTCAGTCTCCTACTACAGGTACGTCTAGACTAGAATTTGCTCTCTGTTGTAACTTGTGTTTATTAGTTGTTTGCCAATTAGCTAGTAGAGTTGGTGAAGACATTTGAAATTGTAAAAGCTAATCTAAACATTCCAAGAAAATGTGTTGCAGCAGTCAGACATTTGTGGTTTACCTTCACTTGTGCACTGAGATAACTCACAAGTGTTTGCCTCATGGAATGAGCATTTATGAACTGTTTCAACTTTCATTTATAAGCATATTAACCAACATGAAGTAATTGACAATCAATTAAGTTGGGTCACACATCAAAAATCATGTAATACCTGAGTATTCTAGTTTCAAACTGAATTAAAAACATTGGTTAGTATAGGGTTAGCGAAGAGGTCAAAGTGCTGAAGAATGTGAGATACACTGAACACTTTGTCCAGAAAAATATGTTTGAGGAGTCCATGGGTAGAGGGAGAACAGCCTGCTGCATGACCTCTCAGAGACTAAGTGGGAAGCTGGCTGCTCACTGGAAAACTGAGGCGAGGAGTAGGATGCAAGTCTTACCACAATGGATAAGAAATGCCTACTACAACATAGTGGTTTGAAGAAGTAGATTCAAAAATGGTGGCAATTTTTTTTAATAGAAACAAAGTAGCTGGCCTCAGCAGTCTGTTTCATTTGATGGGAAAATCAGAAAAGAAGACAATGTCTTAAAGTAAGAGGCCCCACAAAAATCACCTTTTTTTTTTCTTTCTACAGAGAGTATGGTGAACCATAGGGTTGGATATGGGGGGTATTTGGTGATGGTAGGGCACAGTCAACATGTCATGGGATGGTACAGCTTGATTACAAAATGAGACCTTATTGACATCAAGCAAATACTTCAGAGTAAAAGTACCAACCAAACCTAGCTGGCAGTGATAATATTGAAATAAAGTGGATCATAATGTACATGCTACTCCAATAAAATTTATATTACAAAAAATTGAGCATCCTCAACCATTTGTTTTTATTCTATAGAGAAGAATCAGAGGATAAGATATTAAAAAGGATATACAAAGCAATAAATGGCTTTCATGCAAACCTAAAAACCAAAGGGAAGTGAAAATATATGGTAGCTACAACCATCACTTATGGAATCAAACAGTCCATTCCTCCACTGTAGACACTGTCATTATTATATAACAAGTCACAGGATCATTTATAAAATTTAAAAAAAGAGGAAAAAAAATTGTTTTTTTTTAATCTGATGAAATATTTCATGTCCCATACCAAAGCCAGGTCAAAGGCAAAACTGAATTTTTTCCTCAAGAATATAAATTCTGGGAGACCAAATGGGTGTTGTGGGAAATTAAGCATCCAGTGAGGACCTGAGGAGCTGAGGAAGGCCAGTGGGATTAGGGGTGGTGTTAAATTATGAAATTCAAATTAGATTAATGTCTCCCCTTGCAAACTGATTCCCTGACCTGCCTGCATCCAAGCTGATGTGGTCCTGTATGCAGAGGAAGAGACTGTAACCTGTCTCTTGAGCCCTTCTGCCCTATAGCAATGGAGTGGTGGCCAAAGAGGAAACGTGGGGTGCAGGTGCCTTCTCCTGTTTTCACTTCAACTCTGGCTTTGCCACTGGCCCATGAGCTACAATTTTTACCTTTTTTTTTCCCTCTGACAGCAGCTGGAGGAAAGAAAAGGAATTTTAATGTGTGGGGAAAGTGAGGAATATCACCAGCTGGAAGAAAGAGAGGAAGAGGGAAGCAGCCAGCCTCTCTTCTCCCTCTCTCTGCAGCAGGGAGACCATGCAGGTAGCACCGAGGGGTAGTTTGACAGAGGAGCACAGCCACTGGGCCAGCAGCAGCCCTAGGCAGCTGCCTCCTCAGCTGTTGGCATCCTGATCCTGCCCTATATCCCTGCTTTCTCAGAAATAATTACCTAAGGACAGATCTAAAATCAATTAGCTGATCAAGGGAGTGACCTGTGTGGAAACTCAGTGATGTATCTGAACTCAGACTGTGTCAATAAAAGCTTCAGTCATAGCACAAATTGAGCCAAGAGTGAGGTACATTTTCCCACAACTTCATGCACAGCCAATTCCTTAGCATTGAACAGCCATGTTCAGCCCACTTTAGGGCGTAGTCTTTTCCACCCTGACTATATATTTCTATGGTAACTACTCTTACCAGACATGTCTGTGTATATGTGTATATGTAAATAAATAATAGATAAGGTACTAGTAAATGGTGCTAAAACTGTGCCAGTGTGTTGCAGACATCTCCCGTTCCGTGCTGCCAGCCCTGTTCTCCACACAGGTCTGTGCAGTCTGCATTTAGCAAAGACGCAGAGCAAAGGGTTGGGTTTTTTACTTGAAACCTGTGTTGTGGTTTACCAGCAGCAGAGTGTTGCTGCACTGGGCTGGCAGGGAGCAGTGTGCCCTCTGTTGCAATCCCAGCAGGGAAAACTGGAGCTTCTCTGATGCCTAATGCACAAAGCAGGCAGCGGTTGCAGTTTTGGACAGGCAAAGCAAGTCAGTCAACGTGGTCACTGTGTAAAGCAATAAGGAAGAACTGCTTCCTAATTTTTCAGCTTTTGGAGCTAATATGTGAAGTTAGGCAGCTTTTCCATCTCTAATAATTAAAAAAATCATCAGGAAAAAATTACATTTTCTTCTATATTTCCATATCACTTGACTCCATGAATCCCTCTTCTCTTGACGAGGTGGGAGCTGAGTGGTGGAGCCAGGACATGTTCGACTGTATGGAATTTTTTCATTTCTTGGATAATTTTTTAAACTTTTTTTGCTTTCCTTACTTCACACTTTCCAAAGCATAATGGTCTGAGAAGTAACAGGCTCTGTCATGCCTTTAAGATGCTAGAAACTTTCCACTTGCCTTAGAATTCTGTATCTTAAGGAAGAAACCTTAGACAACAAGATTCAAAAAGCACGGAGTTGTGTAACATTGAGGTCAGGAAGAATTTGGCATTGTTATAGGGGCTTACACCTCACAGTGAGTGCAATCCCACCTACAGCAGCCCACCTAACCTCTTCACCTTTTTGAGAAATTAGACACTTTAAGCTGCAGCAGAAAACTTCTTTAGCTTCCTTAATTTCTGTTGCAGTTTTTGCCTGGAGGTTCCTTCCTCTTGGCTGAACTAAACACGCAGGTAACTGCTTTTCTGCCTGGGGCCATTTATAATTCATAAAGTAGGTGCTCCTCTGCTGTGCTCCCCTGAGAGGCATCCTATGAGCTGTGCTCCCAGACCACGCCACTCTGCAGAATTCAGGAAAAAGGCACTGCAGTTTTGGCCACTTTAATAAAACCTCTCCAAACCCACAGATAAAGAGTAGAATAAGTTCTCTGTTCTGTATATGGTTATTGTAAGAAAACAAGAAGATGTGGAAGACCTAAGTAGGGTCTTTACTTCTTTTTTTGTGCCATAGTTCTCCAGAACTAAGAGCACAGGCAGTGTTAGAGATGGAGATATAAGAGTCTCCCCTTTTCAGCTGATTAACCCTGCATTTATGTAGCAGAACTAGGTTCCCTTCTTCTTGCTTTCTGCCAGATGTGTGTCTGAAACATGAAGTTCCTGGTGGACCCAGGCTGCAGCAGGAAACCCCTCTCCAGCTCCTCTCTGATGTAGCTGCTCCTGCGCCTGGGATGTTGGGCTGTGAGCCATGCTTCCCTCCAGCCAGGCAGCAACAAGCACCACAGTCCCTCTGTCACAGGATGGTCACTCAGCAGGTGGATCCCAGTGTCATGGGAATGGCAGCGAGGCCATGGCAGCAGGGGCTGAGCTTTTGCTGGAGGTGGCCACAGAATGTTGCCTGCTGCCAAGAGACACCCAGGCTGTGACTCCCCCTTGCTTTCAGGCAGGTCCGCC
>NW_008246058.1:6639961-6655051 GCF_000691975.1 Corvus brachyrhynchos
ACAGGATGGTCACTCAGCAGGGGGATCCCAGTGTCATGGGAATGGCAGCAAGGCCATGGCAGCAGGGGCTGAGCTTTTGCTGGAGGTGGCCACAGAATGTTGCCTGCTGCCAAGAGACACCCAGGCTGTGACTCCCCATTGCTTTCAGGCAGCTCAGCCAAGGCGACGCTGCCTCTGGGTACATGGTAGCAGAGCTTAGAGATTTAAAGCAAATCTTCAGTGCCTACAGCCTCTCAGGTGCCTAAACAAGTCAGGTGAAGTTTTTTTTGGCTCTCTGTCCTCTACGTAGGCCTCTAAATTGTGCATGAGTTGCACTTTAGGTACCTTGCTGTTTTCTTTGGATTTTGCCCTCAGCTGTGAGCGGGAGCACAGGTTTGCTCTGGCACGTGCAGCAGAAGGACAATGTCACCCACTGACTACATCCCAGAAATCCACTCCCTGTTGCTTCCTTTTCCCTTCCAGCTCTTAAACCTTGTGGCAGTGATTACAAAACTCTACCTACCATTCTGTAACTGCTCCCTTACAACCAAGCCTGTGAACTCAACTTCCCAGTTGTTTGATCCAGTTTAAATCCACGTCTGCCAAAAGCATTCTCTCACTGTTAAAATCTCCACTTTTTGCTCAGCTTTTCCATCTTTTCCATATGTATGCATTCTTTAGTCTGGATTATTTGTTTGCTTTAATAATACACCCAATAAAAGTGCTGCTCTTCTCTTTGAGTGTCCACTGCAGGCTGCTGCAGATCTGAGGAGTAGCCAGGATAGAGAGCTGAAGGGATCTCCAGGATTTGGGTCTGGCATGACACAGGCTACAAAACCTGGGCTTGTATGATAACAGTCTGCACTTGTTTAATGATGGCTCCTTCCCCCTATGGTGGAGGATCTCTGGAAGCTTTATTTTACCCTAATTAATTTTCACTCCTCTCTGCTTTCATGGTTGACCTTTTCCATCAGGTCTCACAGAAGAGATGAATTGTCTGTGAAACTGATGTTGTTCAGCCATTCTTCCCTACAGCTGTGCTCCTTTCCTCTCCCCCAGGGCAGCAAACCCATTGAAGCAAGCTGTTTAAGATATTTGCAAGGGAAACTGTGAAGTATTTGGCCTTGTTTTTCAATTTAAATATGCTGGTGCACAGCATAGGCCAATTAAAGCCCCATTGCATATTTTATATGCAATCCTTGTACAGATGCACATGCAGTGTAAGTCACTGCTTCTTTTAGATATAAGGGCTACACCATAATAATCGTTTATCATCACCAGTCAAAAATAATTCTAAGCAAACTCAGATTTTGTTTTCTGGGAGAAATTTACTTACCAAGGGAAGAGTACATGGAGGGGTCTGCCACTTGGAAAATGGAGAATTGAGGCATTCAGTTCCAGCTGAAGTTATTGTTATTTCTGCACAAGTCCTAGAATTTATGCAATAAATTGGAAATAATACAAGATCAACAGGATTTTTAATGGACTTAAAATGAGAACAATTATTGTGGTATCAGTTATTGACACATAACTGCAGCAAAATTATACAGTAGTGAATCACTCATAGAAACAATATTTGGTGTGGGAACCTTCAGCAGGGGTGCTAAAGCATCAGAGAAATTGTGAAAGAAATGATTGCAGAAGATGGCAGAACTGTCACAGAGGGGTACAGAAAACACTGGAGACTCAGTTCCTAACTGTCCTCACCTCTGGGTGTGCTGTTTTCTTACAAATTCATTTTATTCCTCAGTGTTCTTCTCTGGGGACTAGCTTTTAAAATTTGGTAGAGCCAAACCATGGTAGTCTTTGAGTGGCTTTTTTACAGTTTATTTTGCCCTTGTGCCCTGCTGGTAAATACAGCAATTGCTTGTTATGATTTCTGTTTATTCTTTGGGAATATAATGACATGTTTTTACAGATTGCTACAGATTTATATATAGTCTAAATGACTTAATTAAGAAAAGTAACTTCCTCTGCCCTGAATATCTCAGTATTGAAAGATTTATTCATGGAAGTAGGCAAAATAAAATCATATTAGTAGACCTCAGAGATTCAAAATTATGTGTATATTTTTTTCATTGTGAAGAATGACTGGAGACGTGAAATTATATACAGGTATGACTCCGTCATCATTAGGAGGAAACCAGCCTCATTTAACAGTGGGCAGGAGGGCATGAACATTTTATTCAGTCAAAAGAAGATGGTAGATAAATTACATCTCTCTGAATTTGATCAGGACATGAGGCATGTTTCATCTTGTGAAAGACTGTGTAATATCTTTAATAACCATAGGAATGAAGGCTTTGCTTATATATTTCATATAGATCTTCACCTCCATCGGGAAAGGAGCATTCAGAACCAGCCCAAAGGGAAGAGGCATATCCTGATTAGCGTCGCTGCTGCGTTTCCCTCCAAGGCTGTGGCTGTGTGAGCAGCACCGAGATATGAAACCAACAAAGAATTCAGTGTCTCCCAGCAAAACCTCTATCATTACAGAAAAACTACTCCTTGCAGAAGAAATAAGGTTTGCCAATAAAAGTGGTGTTTTGTCAGGGCTGTTGCTGGCACAGAGCACCAGACAGGGATCCCGGCTCTTCACACCCACAACCAGCCACCGCAGTGCTGGCACAGGGCTGTGGTGCCGCTCTGGCCTCAGATTCTGAACAAGACCAAGAATAGCACTGGGTGGTTCGTTGTGTGCAATAGTGGAAAAAAAATTGTATTTAAATCCAGTGTTTTCCAAAAGTAGCTAAACCCAGGAGATTATAAATTATTAACCTGGGAAGCACAAGATTTAGGAGACTGCCACTTGTGTGTCCTGGAATAGTTTCTGCTACCTTTTTGGGATGGAGCAGAACCTTTCATTTAGTTACTGCTTTCCAGCTGAATTTACAGCGGCTGCAGTTTATCTTATCCTTGCAGTCCATTTTCACTCTAGAAAAGAATCCAAACAACAGACAACAGAGAACTGGGTTTTGCTTCATTATATTAACTTTGTGTTGTGTTACCAAGATTTCCATTACTTTTAGGTTGAGCCCATTAACTCTCTACCGTGTCCTATCACTCTTTTGCAAGACCCCTTCTCATCAGAGAATAGGAAAGGAGGAGAAAGATGTAATCTGTGGTTAGAAACAACCAAGATTAAGAAGCAGAGACTGCTTAATGATATTATTACTGCTTCTTTTTCCACTCTGAAGTAAATTATGTCCATTATGCTTGGAAAAAAAAAAAAAGTGCTGGAGAAATGTATCCATTCACTACATTTATCTGTTAATGCCTGACATAAATTTAGTTTGCTTTAAAAATGTAAATTTTAGTTCCACAATTGATTTGTGTGCTAATGGTTTATGAAGAAGAACACTTAAGTAGGAAAAAGTCATATACTGATGATGGGGAAAACCAGGATGAAATTATGACAACAAACCACCTTGTATGCATTTAACCTGAACTCTGTTGGCAGTGTGGGCAATTTGAGCATGAGAAACTTTAGGACCCTAAGTAGGTGCAGTGGTTGCAGCTCTGTACCTGCCTTGCTGTCCCTAGAAATGTGTACATACACATGTGTATTTAAGAATAGGAATGAAGGAAGGACTCTGTGTGTGCAAGCTTTATGAAAAGTAGCATGTGATCTACTTTTATTTGTGCATATTGTGTATTAGAATGATCAGATAGATAAAATACATATAAATAATTTTTTGTAACTGTACAACTGAAATTCTGGCTTCTACAAAGGAGTACAAAAAATGAGAATTTTATTGCATTAAATATGGAATGAAGTAATGCAATCAGTCAATAGTCTATCTGTTTGCAATTTAATATTTCTATTTACTTATATTTGTCTTTGCTTTCTAAGTTTCTAATTGCTAATTTTTAAATGCAGGATGAAGCAAATGCTGAATGATTCAAGCCACTTTCTGAAGCTTAGAAGAGAAAGCCTATATATCAGAAATATTGCTATATGGAATATTTGAGAAAATACAGATTGAGGTCCAATTATTGGTATATGCAGGTATAACAGTCTTTATCAGCACATCCTGTTTGGGCTATCTTCCCACAAACAGCTTAGGTGTTAAATCTCACAGAAGCAGTGTATCATACTCTTCTGTTTATTTTTGGCAACTACAAATACCACAGAGGATATTTGTTTTTGTAACACTGTAATGATGAAACAGATTTACTGGCTGCAGTCACAAGAATGCTAAGCAGATATCCATTTGTTTAATCCCTGCTTTGTTGAAAAATTTATAACTGTCTGGGACAAATTGTTCGAAAAGAATTGGACATTTGGGTTTATGGTTACGGGATATTTTTACAGCACCCAAAAAGGTGTGGGAGATAGTGTGGGTACTTACAACTACAGAACAACCAGTAGAGAAAAAGTTATTAGTGCCACAGGGTCATGGCACAAACAGGGTACCCAGAGCAGCGTGCCCTCAGGGCTAGGAGGACGGGCTGGCTTCACTCTTCGGGCAGTGTTTGCCGTCTGGGTCTTCAATGGGAAGTGCATACGTTAGATAAGGTACTATATGCTACATGAAAGAAATCATGGAGCAGTTTTTACTTTTCATCACCTAAGATGGAACCATTAGCCCAGATCTGGAGTTCAACTATATGATGACTTTCTTCAGTTAGTAAGGTGTTTTCTCAGCATTTCCTTCCATAATGGAAAGATACACCTTTGATGTGGCAAAGACAAAGAAAAGCCACAATCCCAGATCACCACTGATAACCACTATTTCTTTAATTATGAGCCCAGACACCCTATCTAACTTTAGGCACTTCATGAAAGGGATTTCAATTCTGTGCAGAAAGTAAATATCCTTCTGCAGAGACCTACAGCGACAGGTCTCACCTGAACTCCTCAAGTAAAGCTCTTGCAGGGGAGGGGGCTGAAAGCAGGTTGGTGTTGCAAGGCATCCCTGAGTACCAGGTCAGGCCTGCAGTACCTCTGAGAGATCTGCTTTATTCCTGCCTTCCTGAGCCAAGCAGGCTCCTCCTGCAAGCAGTCAACCAAAAGCTGAAGACAGAGAAATACAAGAAAAGAACAGCATGGTGCTCCATCTGCTTTGCTTGCAGTGCTACCACACTTTTTTTTCCCCCTTCACTTCTCGGAGTCTAACAAGCCCGAGAGCTACTGGGTGCTGCTCAGACTCAGACAAGCTGTTTTGATCTGTCACCTTCTGCTTGTCTGCAGCTCCAGTGCTGTTTCCACTCCTGCTTTGCCTTTAGGAGTGAGGTAAACCAGCTCCTGCTTCTACAAGTGAATTGTCAGCCTTGTCCACCCTGTTTTCCTGCAAAGAAGCATAACCAAGGTAAATGAGACAACTCTACAAACAAAGCCTGGCATAAAGAATAGGACTTATCTGCCTTTTTTTTTCTTCATTGCTACTGTTTTTATGCCAGTCTCAATATTGTGTGTGATAGTTCTTGCAGCATAGTACAGATGGCCCTGTAGTATCCATGATACCTATGGATTTATACCACATTGAATTGAACAAATGTTTGTTTGTTTCTGCTCTCTCACTGAACGTGTTCATTGCTGGTTTTTGTTTCTTTAACCTTCTACTAGACACAGTATTGATGAGGGAAGAAGCAGGCAAGCATCTCCAGCTGCTATAGCCATGAAATAAGCTTCATTTTCCAGTTTATTAACTTTGACCTGAAGCACACTTGTTGCAGTCACCTCTTTGAAGGTAATATGATGTCTGTAGAAAGTATTTATACTTCACTTTCTTTCTGCTTCTTCCCTTAAATATTCTTTTAGAAACAATTAGAACTCTGCTAACAAAATAGGTCCTTTTTACCTTTATATATAAAAATCACCTTACCAACACACTAATATTTTGCAGGAACGTGGGGTTTTTGACAAAATTGTCTTTGCTTCAGATTGGTAATTTGGATCTACCCTGCAATCATGCTGCTATTGCCTGTCCTGTCATGTCTGTCTCTTCCTCTTATTAGGTGAATAATATCAAAGAGTCTTGGCTTCATCTGGCCAGGAAACTGGAAAATTTTCTGCAACTTCAACTTGAAGAGGAAATTCTTCTCCTCCTCCAAATTTAGATTTATAAAATAAGTGTCAATGGTAACGGAGGAATACATACTTCAGACCAACGCAGTGGAGAAGATTTTCTAGAACTTTTATAAATTACACCTGCAAATCCACAGGAACATCATTATATAGTTAGGGAAGGATGGTAGAGTTTTCACTGAAAAAAAAAGGTTTCACTGTCTTAAGTACTATGCTGAGAAATCAGAAAAGATGTCTTTTTTTTATAGGACTTGTGAAGTACATGGTATTTGAGAGATGATTAGAGACAAATGGGAATAAAATGGAAACAGTACTACTCAGCAATTGATATACAGCAGATTTGAAAAGTGGAATGATAATTTTTATGACCAAATTTTAGATAGAGTATAATGCAGGTTTATTTCCCCCCAGGTCATTTGTACATGTATGTTTAGTTGCTGTTGAATAACATTTGGCACAGGCAAATCTTTGTTTATTTTGGGGAAAATAGGATCTCAGTCATCTCAGAAGTACGAGAGGATGTTTTTCTTAACTGCACATTTGAATAATTTAGGGTTTAATTGTTATTTATTTAATAATTACAATGTTAACATCATTCAGCAGCCATTCTATGTGCTATTGTCTGTGATCTCTGAGTGACAGTATTGAAAGATCAGGTTGACATTAGCAAGTGATCCCATCTTGCAATCATGTAAACACATGTTTGGCTTTACATTCTTCAAGCACATGGATAAGTATCTGTACTGTCAGTGACTCAAGATTAATTTCTTCAGACAAGGAACAGCAATTGCACAGAAAAATTTATATGTTGCTCCAGTATGATAATCCATTACCATTTTACTAGTGTTTATTTTCAATACAAAATTTGCTGGCACTGAAATAGTTGAAACCAGGATTTTAAACACAAGTATAGATTATATCTACTCGAACAACTTTATCTCTACAATAAATATATACAAATTTACAAATTCATCACACTGTAATTTTCAGCTGGTGCTTAAAGTAATTGCACATTCTGTGGTGATAACCCATTCAAGGTTTGTTGTTTTTTTATGATACCACAAGCTGGCGAGACACCTAGATCAGGCCTGCTAATGCTAATTGGCAGATAAAGCATAAATCTGAGGGAGTTGGATTCCTGCCTTTTGCCAGTTTTTTGCTGATTGGGAACTGAGTTCTTTTTATCCTAGCTTTTGCTATTGAAAAATGCCAGACAATTCACTGTTGTTTTTCCTATGTGCATTTTAATCCACCAGTTCTGTTACTCCTTTAACGCCTTGTTGTTTGTTTTTAATCCGGTAGAAAAAACCGGTTTTCTTCTTAACTGCCTTTTAAAATCAATCATACAGGACTCCCTAATGCAAAAAATAATTGGTTCTGATGACACAGCTATAATGTTGATGATGTTTTTGTTTCGTTTATTTATAGAGCTGTATGACCTAGTGATAATAGCAGTGATAAACTTCATTTGAAATACAGTATTTTATTTGCTTGTCAGGTGAATACACTTGGTCATTACCTCTATAGATTGTATACCAAATATTTCAAGCTTTCTGGAAATTCATCTCCCTTCAAGTGTGTGAATCTTATTCTAAAACCTGATCCCTACGTATTCTGTGGTGTATATTCACACTCCATTCTTTATTTTCCTTATTTTTATTATACAAGTAAATATAATTTTAAAACAGGATTTCAGAACCTGCTCATACATGGCATAGGTCTTCTTGAAAATAGCTCAGTAATTTATCATATTAGGAAAAGATTGGAAGCTTCTTATTGAAACCATTTTTTTGTGAACTTAGCCCTGATTGTCATAAAAAAAATAACTGTAACTGAAGGACCATGGGATCCCACTAGATGTGGGTGAATGTGTAAAGGCAAGATCATAAAGTAATAGCAGATGATCATAGAAGACAAAATGACACAAAGGTAATAGATAATTCTAAGCAATAGAGACAGAGTGCTTTCAAAAATTACTTTCTGCAGGAAAAGATGAAGACATGCACTGAAAGCTGCTGAAAATAATGGCAGAGATCCAGTCATATCTCAGGAAGCCCCTGCTGAATAGTTCTCAGAAACCACAAGAATATACAGGGGAAAAACACTCTAAATTTGCTTTATTTCTAATATTTTTCCATGAAACATCCACTGATGGTTACAGTCGGACAGAGGGCAGTGAGCAAGGTGGATTTCTGAGCTGGCCAGTGCGGCTGCTCTTGTGCTTATGAGCACCTGTCACTGGAGGGGAGTTAATTGACTTAGAACACCTTCCCTTGCCATTGAAATGAGAACAAAAAATTACTAGCTCATGAATGAACCAACCTATTCCTGCCATAGTTCATAAAAACAATTATGTTTCCTCTTTTCAAAGGTGTGAAAGCACCTGCCAGAATTGCAGACTTCGGGTGGTAGCAAGGGAGCACAGACTGAGCTTTACTCATCTTTGACACTGAAAACCTTTATGTGTTTGTACTGTAGAGCTATTGCTGTTTGATAAATTGAAGAATATATGTAATTTATAGATAAATGTACCTACCCACTATGTCTATCCAAAGCAAATTACCAAAGTGTCTATTTCCAGTATAGCATCATATGGTCTTGGGTATGCCTTCTGTGATCTCTCAGGGGCTCCTCTGAGCATGGGCTTGTGGCTTGCAGCACTTTGCCATAATTCAAATGTCCTTTCTTTTGGTTGATTACTTTGTATGTAAGACAAAGACCATGACTTTGTGCCACATCACTGTGTGGGTTGCAGATAAGACTGGATTTCGTGCAAGGGAGGACTTAGTTGTGTGCCTCAGCTCAGTGCAGACAAACCTATGTTACAGAAATGTAGATAGAATTTCTAAGAAGTCTCATTTTGTTGGGATTTTGGATACACAGTGATACTTGGGTGCCTGTATTTGTAAGAAATGAACTTCTCAGTTTAATTTTGTTCTTTTATTCCTCAAGAAGATGGAAGAACATCTTGCTGAAACGAAGCAGATATCTTAATTCAGTTTGCTCTCAGTGTCTGTTTGCATAACGAGATTTTAACAAAAGCATACCTCCCCTATAGAATTTTGCACATTTTATACAATTAAGTATTTTAATTGATACAGTATTTTATCCATTATCTTTTCTTTACTAGCCAGCACAGTACTGTCAGTTCTGCCTCTACATTTGATGAACCTATTCTTTTCTCCAATCTGTTGGCAGTTTGCTTTATAAACGCTTCTAAATAATGCCTTGTGCTCTGTTCTCTAATATTTAAACCACACGTAGAGTAGGGTTAACTTACTGGAGAGGTAGGAACTGGCTAACTTACCATTGCCTACAATACATGGAAACAATCAAATTTAAAATATCATAATAAAACCCAAATATTTTGGGGTTCTTAGGGAGCTGGGCCATGTCTTGACCCAGAGTTAGTTGTGAGATCTGTTAATGCAGTGAAATGGGATCATTGAATTGCAGTTGAAAAGGCCCAAAAGAGACTTTTCAACATCCCTTTTAGTTCAGACAGACCACAGTAGGCTTCACTGGATGGATGTCTTGAGCAAGATTGTACAACATGGCTCTATACTGTACTTTTACTTTGCTTTTTGCAAGCTGTGTTCCTACAAGGCAATTTAACTATTATATTATCCAACATGCCATATTGTGTTTTCTGGGACCCATATTTCTTCAGACTGTGGCAAAACATCCTTGTTCTTGAAGACGTGGTCTATGTTCCTTCCTGCCTTTCAGTCAGTGTACTGCTATGGGAAAACATTCCTGAAAGGTGGGATTAAGTCCTGCCTGCTGGAGGGAAGTCAAAACCCAATGGTAGCTGCGCTGATAGAGAAGCAGCAAAGTCCATTAACAACAAGTGGGGTAGTGACAGGCCCCACACTGAGAGCAACAGAGCCATCAATGGCAAATAGTGTTTGTAGCCCACTACAACTAGGCATGGACATTCCTCAGGTAAACCATGGATGTCAATTTGGCTCTGCAAGAGCTGGGTATTGTCAGAACACATTCAGAAATTATTAGGAATATTAACAGATACCTGTCTTTTATGTTAAACCTTTCCTCAGAATACTCCAGCAAACTTTGTAGAGGTGTCCAACAACATTTTCAGGTTGTGCATTACGAATACTTGCATGTGGAGATTTGACTTTTAACTAGGTCCAGGAAACAGAAGAACAAGATGACTGTAAATATCAACACTTAGGTAACTAATATTTGGGAAATGAAATCTGTGAGCCTAGTTTCTGAAATTATGACTACGCTGTGCCCCTTTTGCTAGTCAGGGTTTGACCTTTCTTGTAACTGAAGAAAGGTTCTGTTTTTACAAGGGGAAACAACTAATATCACTGGTGCTCAACAGAAATCAGAAACTGATGTTACATTGTTGAACAATTATATTGGTAATAAATGAACATTGTCCCTTGGATAACTATTTTCTCTTTGCTATGTCAGACAGCTCTACTTGTTCTAACTTCTGAGTCCAACAAATGAGTTCTCAGGTACTTGGTATGTACCTGTTTTCTCTGGAAGATGCTTGTGGTTCTGTGGCAAGATTTGTGCATAACAAAGTGGTGATCTGCACATAGCAAAAAAATCCCCCTAAAATAGCTGTATTTTAATGAGTTGAATTTATTTGGTTTCAGTAGATGCTACTGAACTGTATTTCTCCTATACCACAAGAGCATTAGACATGGAAAGATTCTTTAGGCTTTGGCTGATGTACCAGTGCTGTTTATCAGGAAGAAGAAATGTGTATTGTCTTTTGCACATTAAAATCAGGCATTTGTATCTAGTTATTTTCAGAAGTAAGAAAGTGTTTATCAGGAATATCAGGTTAAGCATAATCATTAATTAGAGCAGAATAGGATGTGATGAACTCAGTGAGAGACATTATGGGAATGCAAGGTAGTATTTATTTTAAAACTAATGGCTTTCACTCCCAAACATGTATTCTGTCATGTTTCAATCAGTGAGACTCCCAGGCACAAACACATGTCTGTCCAACTGGGCTGATCAGGATCACTTTTAAAGGACATGGAGCATAAAAGACACCAGCCACTGAGTCTTCTTTACCTTCTGACTGGCAAAAACAAACTGGTTTTGGAAAAGGTCTTTTATACTCTTCAGGAGTCAACTGTTATCATAGGGTACCCTTACACCTGAGAGTCTGTCTTACTTCCTCCATGTATCTTGGTCACAGCTTCTACTCTTTTTGTTCCCTAGTTTTGGGTACATTTATGACTGTCTGGATTCTTCTTGGGACAGCAGGAAGAGGAATGGCAAAGATGAAAGGCTGTAACCTTGAGTCCTCCCTCTTGCATCCCCACATAGGTTTCCTGCTGTAAACACATGGCAAGCTCAACCTAGGCTCAAGAATCACAGATTTATATTGATTATTTAAGTAGCAAATAAAATTGCACCAGAATTTTTTTATTACATCAATGTCTAGTAGGTTTCTATTTTACAGGAGGAAAAGGACTGCATTCATGGCCTTACTGTCTCTGTAGTGTCTGAAACTGAAGGCACGGCCTCTGGATTTGTACACACAGATAATATGTACTGTACAGCACTTATGGTGCTGGAATTTCATTTGACATTCAATTGCATGTAGCAAGTAAATTGTGACGGTGATGAATGCTGTGTACAATATACCTTCATATTGGTTCAAACCCTAGTAAAACTAATTCCCCCATTTCGTTTGGTTTCATCCAACCATTCCCAATGAGTGGTCCCTTTGTGATCAGTGACATTGATGGAAGTGGTGCTTGGAACTGCTGCTCCTAAAACCCCTCTGAATCAGATGGAAAGTGCAGAATCTTGGTCTTGTTCTTCTGCCTTAGTTTGTCTTCAGAGGATTTGTAGGGTTTCTTCAATGCCTTTATTTGGCATACTAGGTACAGAGGAATAGACAAAAGTGATTCTGAAACCATGTTTGGACACTCACCGGAAATGTTCTTCATGGTCTAGCAAGCTATGTTAAAGACTAAGTTAATCAGTGCCTTGAAGCTTCACTTCTTATTAGTGGAAAATGTTTATGTTGACCATGGCTCAGTCACCCAATGTATTCAAGTCCCCTAAATAGTGAAAAATCCTTAGGCCTGCAACAGAATTTGGCAAATGGGGATGGAGGGCAGCTACACAGAAGATGTGGAAAAGTGAGGCCACAATGAACGAAGTCTGAAGGCTTAGACCGTCACAGGTTACATCTGAAATAAGTTCTCTCAGATCACTGCATCAGTTTACCTCATATGTTATTTTCCTTTTACTCGCCTTTGATGTGTGGCCCTTGGCTACGATGCTAATTCTACCTGCACAGAAAGAAGAAGAAATCGTCCACCTGACTCTGACTGGGGTATATTTCAAACTGTAAAGCCAAGTAAATCAAAGCCAAGACTCAGAAGCAGTTGCTGTCCTGAAGAGCCAAGTATTTTATTTTACATTGTGCACAGGACTATGTTCATTGCCTTCCTCATCACTAACTGAAAAAGAAAACCAGTGTTTTGTAACCATGACATACCCTTTTATCTTCCTCAAGTAATGAGCTCATCCAGATTACTCCAAGGGGATACTTACATTTTATCAGTGGTGCCTTGTTGCATAATTTCCAGTTTCTTTCTTGAAGATACAATAAAAGATTTACGTCTTAAGGACTATGATGTGGTTTTCATCTAAGAGCAAAACAATTCCTTCTAAAAAAATACCGTATCCCCAAATGATTTCATAATTGCAAACAGCGTTGATGAGCTCTGTGGCTTAAATGAGTTTATAACATATTTGCTGTGTTTTCTAGTGAATATTTTTCGATGCACTTAGTAAAATCCCCCTGCTTTTTTAAACTGAGACAAAATAAATGTGATCCATTAATTGATGTCTACTGTAATAAGTAATTTTCTTCATTTAATTTCAAAGTTTTTTCAAATATTTCTCTCTCCCTCATTCTCCCTTTTGTGTGTTGGCGTGTGTGTGTGTGTGTGTGTATTAAATGGTTTCAAATCTGAAAATCAACCATGTTTCTCATTATCAGACATCAGAAAGGCTTTTTTCTCTTTGTGTTTTCATGCCACTTGAGGATAAGCAAGTTTCAGAATACTGCACGTTTTTGATGTACGGTAAAATTCACATCTCCTGTTCTCAGTGCAGAAAGCTTATCTGCACTGCAGATCTCAATTGGATATTCTGTTCTCATCCCCTTCGCTGGGCTCAGGTTGTTATCACCATGATTTTCACATGCAGATTATTCACAGTTCCTGCAGTGTGGACAGGAGAATTGGCCTGTATCAGTAATGTCAACATGCAGAAAAATATTTTATAATACATCTTAGAGGTAAAGAATTTCTGAATCTGAGCTGCTATCAGAGAAGAAACATGAGACATTTATTTAAAAGACCAGCGACATGATTTTAGGTAACACTTTCTAGCTGGTTAGAATTAGTTTATCACACTGAATTATGAACATGGTCTTACTACTTTGGTTATTCTATTTCTTTTTACACTAGGAGCATTTGATGTTAGAAATGTGCTGTATTTAGCCCGTCTGTGGTAAAGTGGGTTGATTTTACTTGAAAGACTTTCTGAGTGCTTTTTGGAAATAATTGAGAGTGTACTAGTTCTGATTCGAGTTATGCTCTTCCCTTATTCTTACTGCTACATACGGTAGAAAAAAATGTCTATTTTTTTAGATATGTCTCAGCTGCCTTGGATCAAATATGTGTTCTTTATTCAGGGTATTTATCATCTAAGAGTGGGTACTCTGAGGACTAAATTAAGGCAAAGCATGTAAGTTGATGTTCTCAGTATTGCCATGAAGTGGTAAATTCTGTAGCCTAGTAAGAAAGGGCATTTCAGCTGCAAAGGTTGTGTCATGACATTAATATTCTCAGGATTAGTTTCAACCTTTGAATCCCCATGTTACACACACAAGACACAAGTCATTCTGGATCTGGATCGGGGTCTAAGTTTTGCAGAAGTTTCTGAACCTTTGCATTTTTTATTTTTCATCAAGGACTTGCCCAGGTCACCTTTATTTCCCCATTGTTTAATTTGTGCTGGTGTTAAGCCCTAGACATTAAACTAGAATATTACCATTAACTGCTGACAAAATGGGTAGAAAAGGGTGGTTCTAATTTCAGAAGGGAGGAAATCAGCAAATAAGGCATGGACCCACTGTCCATTCTAGTGATTACCTGTGAGCAGTTAGTGCAGCACCTTGTGGAGGCTTGGCAAGGAAAAGACCTCTCTGGGACACATCAGTATCAGGTGTGGCACTTAGGTTGGTTGTGTGATGTTTTGACCTGGTAATATCTCTCTCACAGTTCAGATCTGGAGGGTGGTTTGCAGCTTACACAAAGACCCAGGAAAGATGTGGTCAAGGATAGAGTGGGAAAAGAACAGTGAGTCAGGCTATAGGCTTTGGAAAGAACATCAAAGCATTTCAGCTTATAACTCCCAGAATACTGCATGCCTTTGCATTTGGATTCCTCATTCATGTAACCAGGATTGCAATGGGAATGGAAACAACAGAACATGAATCCACGGAAACAAAGGCGTTTGTAATATTCTGTGTGGCCCTCAGAAGCTGCAGTTTGGATATAATTATGACTCAAATGAAAGGACATTAACAAAGCAAATGAAATATTTTGTCTCTAATCTGTTCCAAAGAAAGCTTTTATGATCGCAGATTTCATAGATAATTTTGGCCACTCTTTTTCAGAGCACTATTTAAAACAGGTTATTTACCCTTTTGAATGGATCTATCTTTACTGGCATCTGAAAAATTTGTTTAAAGATGTTTATTATATAGACAATCTGTCAAATCCAAGTAGAATAAAAACGAATTAACATTAGTTCTTTAAGGATAAAGCTGTGGTGTGGGGAAAATTAGGAAAATGTTGTACCATGAGGAGTTGTTTTACGAATTTACTTCGCTCTTTCAAGGATTTTTGAGGCGCATAAGGCAGAAGGATGTTGCAGTGGGGATCCTGCAACATGCATATATCAAACCAGGAGTCCCGTGGAAAGGAAATATATATGGACAGACAGATTCTTGCTAGATGTTTCAGAGATGTTTATTTCTCCAGCCGCATGGCCGG
>NW_008246058.1:6657096-6659827 GCF_000691975.1 Corvus brachyrhynchos
GTCCTTCTGCCCGCGCAGGGAACACAAACCAACCAATGGGAACGAGGCTGAGCAGGGGCAGGGAAACCCCGTGTCTGTGCCCTCAGGGCCCCTCTCCCAGGGCTACACGGCAGGGGAGGGACCCCAACAGAAGGACTTACAGACAAGACTTCTAAAGGAACCTCTGCTTTTAGGAGTTCAGATAAGGGTCTTTGATTCATTCAACCTAGTCTTAGGTACTTAACTACCTATTTGCTTACTGCTTACTTACTTAACTACTTCCTGTGACTATAACTGCCATCATGTCCCATGGTAACACATGGAGAGATCCAGGTAAACTTATTCAGAGCTGAGAGGCAAATGTGTGGTCAAGAAACTGATTCTAGATTAATTAGTCTTTAGAAGGAAATACATTTTACTGACTTCTATTTTACATCTTGTGTATCTTAATTGACATTGAGGTCAATGCAGAGTAGCATCTTCAGTTTTAAATCTCCTCTCTCTGCTACAGAGCACCTATAATGTAAGGATTGGGCGCTGAGGGTTAGTTCCTGTCTGAAAGAATCTGTAATTCATCATCTAAACTGGGTGTTAAATTGGACAACCAGAAAGAAAAACTAACTTGAAAACTTAAAATATTGAAAGTATCTTCAGCATATGGCAATAAATAGATGGATAACACAAGGAAAATCTTTCAGGGTTGTAGTGCTCAGGTCCTAGCTCTAGCACATACATGCTGTAGCACTTTATGCACTGTGTGACATGCTTACTAACTGGTCACAGTCTGCTTGCTCAGCTAAATCCTGTATTTGAGTAACATTTTCGGTTCCAGTTTTGCCCCCTAGAATATTCTTGCGAAATCTGCATTGAGATTGACAGATGTGTGATACTCAAGAAGGGACATGGCTGCTCGGTCCTTTTCAGACATATCTGTGCCCATCCCCCTCCACACATAGCCAGATGGATGTCATCCTGTAAGGCAAGTACTGTAAATTCTGCAGAGAAGGAGCCCAAATCTAATGTAACTTTGCAGTTTTTGGACCGTCACTTGCTTGCAACCAGCCCGCTTGAGGCAGGCATAGGTCTGACCTCAAAAGGTTGTGCAGATGTACCAAACCCTGCAGTCAGGCTGAGCTCAAAACCTGCTTCATTTACCACACCTTGGTGCTAGTTTGGAGTGCAGCCTTGGAACTGTTGCTACATACAGCAGTAGGTTCTGTACAGGGACACTGAGGGGTTTTGCAGCAGCAGCGAGCTGGCAGAAGGGGGTTTTACCCCTCGTGTGCCAACACAAAGAAGCCCGGAGGTCAACGCTGAAACCCCTCTGGAAGGCGGCACTCAGTGCCCAACACACAATGAAAAAGGAGCAGAGCTCCTCACGCAAAAGGGGCTGTATCCTCCTGTCGCTGTCAGGCAGGCACACAGGCGAAGGCAAAGAAGTAAAGAGAGGGGACTCTTTGTATGTGTTCCGTGCAGGTTTATTCCCGTGAAAAAGCAGGGACAAAAAGGCCAATTGGTGGGAGGGTCCAGGGATCTTATACCGGGTACAAAATAGGTGGGGAAAGGGATCTCAGCCCATGGGATAGAGACAAGCAGGTGGGGTTGACAGCAAGGGAACCAATGGGAACAACACATAGGAGGGACTCAGGGAAGGATCCAATGGGGCGTCGAGGAACAAAGAACTTTCTAGAACTGATACATATTAAAGAAGGGACATGAATATATACATAACTTCATGCATAAAACAGGAAGGTGAAAACATTAACCAATTAGGAGAAAACATGCAAAAGAAAGAACAAGGGAATCATGGGTTTTCACCATGACTGAAAGTTACATGCTAAACTTGGGCTGCTAACCACCACAGTGGGTCGTGTGACTTGTGGAGCTACCTGCACTGGCATAGGACACATAGGATCTCTTATCATCTTAGCCCTGATTTTCTGAGACAAGGCAAACAAGGTGTTTAACTTTCTTGTGCTGCAGTTTTCTCACCACAGTAATTGAAGGATCTGTCTCTCATGAAACATCGTGAGGCCAGCCAGTGGGAAGGATCACAAAGGTGGATAATGGGAAGCTTAATTGGCTTTTATCTATAAAGTGTTTTGACATCCTATGATAAAGGATATTGACTTCAAGTTATTATTAAAATATTACGAATTTATATTTAGAATTAAATGCATTAAAGATTAATTATTATTTCTAATTAAAATGATATTTTAAAAATATTTAACACCCTGTGTTACTCTCTTTTCCAGTACTCATACCAGCCAACCTCTAAAGGGTGAAAGCTTTCCTCTCCAGAAGCTGCCCCAGTGTTACTGGGTGGAGAAGTGGAGGTTCCATGGCATGCCAGATTACATAAAGCAGTGTCAGAGTTGGACTGCTGTCATCCATGCTGATTTCAAACACAGAGCTGCCACTGGCACATTTGCAGTTTGTGCCAGGAGACCAGTCTGAGTTAGTAATCACTATTTGTCTTGTATTTCAGACTGGATGTCCAAATACTTCAGTCCATACATCATCAGGGTGACAGAGTGTTTGAGGTGACTGGCAAGAGGACCTTGCTGACTTGTAGAATCACAGTTCTGAGAATCAGACTCCCAATTCTTTATCTTACACAGTTCTGTGTGAGTGACTCCTCTAGGAGCCTTTGTGCAGTGGGACTCCAGGCACTGACATTCAGTGTAGAGTGCTGTCTGCTGGATAACAGCCACCTCTGGATGAGTCTTCAGAAAGAAAAGCTGCAGGAATG
>NW_008246058.1:6659851-6691443 GCF_000691975.1 Corvus brachyrhynchos
CAGTAATTCCATTTCTCATCAGCTGGTGTCACTGCTTGGAGCCAGATGTTCACAGCTGGGTGTGGTAGTACAAAATGGTCTAGGAAAGAAAGAAGAAAATGTTTAATAGGAAACATTAACATTCTGGCTAAGCTATGGGCAAATGCAGCAATCCCTTGTTTACAACAATAACTACTGGAAGCTGCAGAAATAGACCTCTGACATTTAAAGTAGTATGTTGACTCTTTTTGATCAGACAGGAGATAATGTCATGTGCTTATTTTACCATAAACACTCCTAATAAAGACTCAGCATTTCAGCTATTGGCAAGAAATAGAAGAACATGAAGTATGTTTTGAATTCAAACACCAGGGTGTTTGGAAATATGTAGTTGCCTGTATTGTACTTTGTATTTCTTAAACATTCTTCACGGTAAATGTCTTGATTTATGAACGTGTGTTAACCTGATTACTGGAAATATCAGAAGTACGACAATTTACCTATTCTGTTTCTTTCTAAAATAACCCAGTCTCTAGGAATGGGGAATGTTTATGGTGAACAACAAGGACTATATTAAAATATAAAAATATAAATAAGGAAGTGCTTAAGGGCCTTCAGAAATACAGCACACAATGCACACACAGTTCTACCATGTTTTAGGAGGATAGACTTCCCTTTTTCTGTGGATATCTGATCATCTCACAGTGTCTAGTGAGTCACATCATGTGAAGCAGGGTAATTGTGGTAGGACCAGTTTGGAGAATTAGAAAGAAGTCACTGAGAGTTAAGCACCTAAATATGCACCAAACCAGGAGATGAAAGCGACCACAACAGGTTGTGAGCACTGCTGCATTCAATCCTCTGCACCTGCTTATTAAGTGTACATACAGCTCCCAGTTAGAGACCCAAACTGGTTATATAAATAAAAGAGAGCTGGGGCTTCAGAGTTGGATCCCAAACAGCCACAGAGTCATTTTTCTAGCTGGCAAAAAAGGCTGAGGCCAGCTGAATATCACGAGTCCTGGGTTTGGGCTAGAAGCATTTAAACTCCTACAGAGTCTTTAGATTTCTGGAGTGAGGAGCCTAAGAATACACACGCTTTGAAAAACAGAGCAGAGATCTTTCTCCCTTTTAGAAGAGAGCTGTTGTGGGACACTGCTCCTTTTCATTATTATTTATTATTCATCTCAGTGGTTAGTACACTCATTCAGGATGTGGGTGACCCAAGTTCAGTTCCTTCCTCTGCCTGAGGGGCCGTAAACTCACATCTCATACTTCCTTGGAGAGTGCCATAACCACCAGCCTATGGACCATTCTTAGGATGGGGGACATTAAGTCCATCCTCTTGAAGTGGTTCCTCTTTACATCCTTTCCTTTTTTTCTGTCTCAAGGAATGGGTAAATACATCATGTGAAAAGGAGCAGCTTCAGCAGAAAAGCTTCACAGAGCCCTTCTCTTATTTGTTCAAATTTAGCCCACAGCCTAAAGTTGAGACCAGTTTCCTGAAAAGAGGAAGCTTTGAGTTTGATTCCTCTAGGGCTAGAGGGGAAAAATATCTTTTCCATGTCCTGTGTAAGTGCTCTGACACTTAGCCATAAAGGATAAGACTAAGAATGTACAAAGGACAACGCCTTTGGGGGATCAATCTCTAAATGACTTCCCAGTTAGGGCAATTTATGGTCAGAACCCCAGTGGTAAAACTGTCCAAGTGTAAAGGTACAAATGTATTTCAAGTAGCAATTTACCATCAGTAAAGTCTCTGCTATATAGATCTGTAGACGGGAACTGCTGCATGATGACTTCTTTGAAAATCTTCCCTTATGTGGCACTGATCCTACATTACTTAGGAAGGAGCATTTCTAAGTGCCAAGTATGAGACAGAGGAGTGACAGACTGGTTCCAAGTACAATTATGGTAGCCTAGATAAGGCAATTTCAGTGTGAATATCCTGGGTTAGTCCAGTTAGTTATCTGCTGACAGATGTATCTGACAGCAGAACAAATGCCTATTCCAAGAAACAAAAATCAAAGGGATTTTAAGAAAAAGTACTTACTGGGTAGAGTGAGTCCAGGATCCACAATGGTGTTGACTCAGAGTCAACACTGATTTGAGGAAGAGAAAAGGCAACTCTTCCCAGGTCTGTGGTCACACTGCTGTTTCTCAGGAATCAGAGCACAGCCCAGCACAGGAAAGTGGGGGCAACAGCCAAGAGCCCCAGTCTCTTCTTGCTGCTCTGTAGAGGCCAGGAAGACATTGCACACGGGAGCACCAGGAAACAGCCTGCTGGAATCCTAATGGCATCTTGCTGGAGCTTGGTCCAGAGCTTAGGAAATCAAAGACCCTGATCTGCAGTTATCTGCTGCCTGCACTCAGCGTGAATGAATCCCCGCGTGCAGGGAGCGCCGTCCCACAGCTGCATGAACGCGTCACTGTGTCTGGGAAGCCATGCATGCATCAGACACAGTCCCCTTGAAAGTCAGATAAGTTTTCTTACAACCCAGAGCAATTACATTGAATTACTCTATCTCAAGCATACCTGCTGCTCTTAAACTACCCAGTTACAAGGCTTAGAGGAGATGGATTTTTTATCATGTAAACAAATGGAGCAGACAGTGTTATGTGTCAGAGAGGCCAGGCTGCTTCATTGTTTTTAAATACCATTTTCTTGGATGGCTTGCAGAGTTATCTGCAGACTGTCCCTAAAATAAGGGACACATCTAACTGATAGCTGATGGCCAGCATAGTTAATATTGGTTGAACTGATGTTCTAAAGAACCAGGGTGCAGCTGATAAGCTACTGGATGACTTCTCCAGCTTGTTAAAACAGTGATAAATACTGTATCACTTGTCAAAGCCAGAGAGACTGACTTCTTAGGGTAGCTGAGACAAAGCCAAATGCAATCTAATGCAAGCCCTTATCGATATCTTATTTGAAAGTCTGAAGATCTCTGATTGTCATAGTTTGATAAGGGTCCCCATACTGTGAATTTATACGCCTGTTGTTCCCACCATATTTATAACCTCATCAAGGTAGGGTTACTTTTTTCTTTTTCTCGCTTCATGAAGAAGTCTCTGGGGGATCATTTCCAAGCAATTGAATTTAGTTACTTCATACAATGGCAGGTGAAATTAGTGCAAAGTAACAGGAGCTAGATTAATGTGATTTCAGGAAATAATCCATAAAAATCTTACGAGGCCTTTAGCAGGTTGTAAATTGGATTTTAGGCACAGGGAGAGAGAAAGAAAACTTAAAATCCTGAGGAAAATAATTAGTCTGTAATGAGAAGTGCTAACATTTTAACGCTTTATGCTGAAATAAAATGCCAGAGAAAAAAGCATAAAAATGACTAACAGTGACTTTTTTAATGAGATGAATGATTAAAATTGTGATTATAAATGTAAATAAATGCCTTCTGCTTTTCTTACCAAACAATTGATCCATTTGTCATCAAAGAGCAAATCAATAAGAAAAAATCGAGATGGAAAGAAAAGAAAAATGTGTCTCGAACACTTGCCCATCCCATCCCTGCAATGGGGAACTGATTTTTTCTTAGTCTAGTCATTAATTTTCATCATGTATTGATAAAGATTTGTGAGTGGGGAGCAATAGATTTGGTGCCTTCAGTTTAAGGAGTGACCAGCTTGTCTTCTTTAAAAGGACTTATTTTGAAGTATTTTTCACATTCTTTGTAACCCCTTCTTTCACTGGAAATGGGAAATAAAGTTTCAAAAAATCGTGTGTAATCCTGTTTTAGTTGTTTTAAAGCAGGATCATAACAGAATAAGAAATGTCCGGATAAGCTTGGGATTTTGATCAAGGCACATCTTTTCTGATATACTCCAGACAGCTTTCTTATCTAGAAAAAGTCCTCAATATCTTACTGCAAGTGTCTCGCCAGAGAAGTAAGACAATGGATGGCTGAATTTCTCCCTCAGCACAGGCATTTAGGAGACAAAAGGTCCTGCTTTAAAATGGGTGTCATTTCTCCAAGCAGGGACAGGTCAGATCCTTGTCCCACAGTCACAGCATACAGAGGAAAACAAAGAGAGAAGGAGCACTTTGATTATGCCTTCATTAGCAAATTAGACAGACCATGGGCTGCTGGCCGGTTTTTGTGTCATGCATGCAACCCTATGCCTAAATTATCTTTCTTCTTCTCCCTAGGAAGCCTGACCTTATCCCTGTGGCTTGTTGGGGTTGATCCCTGGCGTGTGCTATCTCCTAACAATGTGCTGGCATCAGATGGTGTAGTGGTAGCTGGTACAGGTCAGAACTATGTGAGGGTACACATGAACAGTGGTGGTGATCTTGAACCAGAGCTCTGGGATCTCTTATTTTCCTGCCATACATGACTGATAAAACTATTCTGTCCTGATTATAGATGTCCTAATGTGAGCTGTCTAAGGCTTAGCACTTCACTGTACAGCCCTTTTCATATAAAACTGCTTATTTGCAGATGGTGATGAATCTCTTACCCAGATGGCTAACTGAAGAGGATGAAAAGAACCATCCTTTCTCTCCTTTGACTCTACAAAAGATGAATATGTCTAACTCAATTTTAGACATCTAACTTTATCTGCCTCGCAATGCAGGAGATGAACCCCACTATATCTGTCCCAAAATGCAATTTCTTGAAGCTTCATGGGCCATGAAAATGAGCTGAAACCCAAGGTTCTTTGTGATATGCAAAAATCAGTGGTTTTGCCATTGCCCTTTATTCAAGAAGGATGGTCATTTGAAGGGAAAGCCTTTCACAGAGGCCCTGAGCTGCTTTTTTCAGCCCTGTAGGGGTTAGATATGGAACACGGAATAAGAGCTTTTATTTGATGTAGAAGCCTCCTCAGGGTTCAGGGTGGCCTGCTGGGACCCTGCCCAGGGAAGGCTCACAGGAGGGCTGTGCTTGTACTGAGGACCAGAATACACATAAATCTGACCCACTCCTGAGACTGGACTCCACCTGCAGCAAACAGCAAGCATTTGGGCTTGGTGGAGATATGGGCTCTCAGGGAGGCTCGCTTATTTCTCATTTAGCCTCTTCTTCTCACCAGGGCTTTACTGCTGCATGGTTCATCTGGGAAAGATGATTTTATTATATAGAGAGTAATATAGTAAACACCTTGGGGAGAATTTGATTGTAAAGGTATAAAATTGATTTCCTTTCCCACACAGAAATAACTTCATAGATAAAAAGATATTAGAGGTACACTTTATGTCAGGATAAGTATAACCACACCAGAGGAGGGAACAAGGAGCTAAGCAGTTCATTTGCTGGGTTAGTATATCCTGAACAAAATTTCACTTTGTCTCCAGGTGTTTATGGATTTACCATCTACAAAGAATGATGTTAGTATTTGAATGTCTGTTGGAGATGAAAGAGAATGAGCAGAGCAGGTGTGAAAGGGAAGGGCTGAGTCCTTGTGAGAGCTGCACATTGCAGAGGTCTGCACACAGCAAGGGGTGACACTGCTAATGAGGGAAAAGAGCTGAGCACATCACTGAAAGTTTTTAGTAACCAAAAGCATCCCAGTACAGGAAGCTAAATAAACTAGGTGCCCATTACAGTAATGGACATAAATGCTAGCTGGATGTTTGATGGAGTTTTATGAAATTATTGGAGTAATCCTTTCCTTTCTTCCCTCTGTATTGGAGGAGATTGGGATTTAGCTAAAAGCTAGGAAACTGATTTTCCAAGTCCCTCTACTGCTCTCCAATTTTCTGAATGAGAATTAGTTTTTTTTGAGGATCAAGGACACAGAAAACATCACTGGGTCAGAGCTCAGCCACAAAATCAGGATATTCTTGTCAAAACCCATATCCCTGCCAGCCAGGTGGAGCATTGCACTGGGGACAATCTCCTGGAGGGTCCTTGCTGATTGCAATGGCCCTGTTGAAGACCAGAAAGGGGATCTGGATGCATGTGAGAAAGGAAGGAGAGAGGACCAGAATGTGATCTGACTAAACTGAGCCTAGGTAGGAGACACAGGTGAAGATGTCAAGTAAACTGACTGCTGTGAAAAGGTAACAGAATATCATCCCAACAGATTAAGGAAGGAAGGCTATGGCAAGCTTCACTAAAAACAAGAACAGCAGCCACATTTTTCTGAGTCTCAAGGATCTGGGATACAAAGCTGAAAACATTAAGACCAGCACAATACCATCAGCTGGCTCTTCCATTTCTCATTTTATTTCAGAGCTGCTAACTGTTCGTGCAACGTATTTTCTTGAGAGGTAGGAGTTTAACTTTCAAAAAGCTGTTTAACTGCAAAATGTAGGAGACCAGATAATTGAATTTTCCAGTTTAGATTTGATCTAATTGTTTCAGTTGGTTATAATGTGAAATGGAAGAAATTTCCAGAAGACAAAAAGAAGCTTTTGTGCTAAAAGCAGACTCTGAAGACTTTTGTGGGCATTATTATTTTGAGGCAAGAATAAAAAATAATCTACAGGGAATGTTTTTTTAGAATAAAAAGGTGGAGACTGCAATTTGTAAATAAAAGAAACTATGAAAGAACACTGGAGCCATAAGTCCATGAGTTATTGTACCTGGCATATTTTGTGATGCCCTTATTTTCCAAGGGGAGAAAGAGTAGTACAGTTCTTCCTTTCATTTGTACTGCTCCAGTGAGGAACCTTAAGATGTGGACTTTTTCAGAATAACACACATTTTCTACTGAGCAGACAGATTGCAAGGGCAGAGCACTTCTGTCCATGTAGTTTATGTGAGACTGGAATTTATTAGCACAGTGTTTTTAAAGTGCAATAAAATGCGGCACTCACATCTCTCTGGGGATCTGTATTATGTAGAGTGTTGTGACTTAAGAAGAAGAAGTGCTGTCATATTGTGCTCTACCACCCAACTTGCAGGAGCAACCATGGTTAGGTATTTAAAGGAAATACATTGGTATTTTCAGCAGAGCTGAAAGAGAGTTCTTCCACACCAGGGCAGTGATCCATCTGCCTGAAAAGCTTGACATTCCCCAGCCAAGTGGCTAAAGTCCTCTTCTCTAAAAGTACAGGAGAGAAGGAAATAACACTGGCAGCTCCTCTCTGTTAGCAGCACTTCAGCTACCCAAAGGTAGATGTGTGCAGTGCCTGTTTGAATGAAAACTGTACTGAACTTTCCTTCCCACCTCAAGGGTTTATTATCTGTGTGGCTTGCTCCTGTCCGCTGCTAGGTGTGCTGCTAGAATCCATATCACACTGCTGGCTTCTCAGTCAATCCCTGGGGCTCTGTGACAAACTGGTGGCACATTCCTCATCTCCCCCACATCAGAAAAAAAATCTCCTTGGATAAAATCCCCATGTGAAAAAACATAGTTGAGGTTTAAGAACCATTTTAGACTTCAGTGGTGTTGTGTCTACTGGAATGACATTCGTGTGCTGGAGAATCCTTTAGGACATGCACAATTTATCTGCCCTGGATGACTCAGTAGTGGACTCAGGGCTGGTCTTTCAAAGTGTTGTGGTGACTCTGCCTTCAGTTCCACCTTTCTGGTTTTAGCTTTACCTGAATAGAAGTAAACTATTATTAAGAAAGGAAAAATTGTGTTTAGAGAATTCTAGTCTAAAGAATTTCAATGAGTATAAAAAAATAGGGATGCTATTTAGAGAAAATCTATTTGTGAGCCAGTTCTTCCACTGTAATTGCCCTGAAATAGGTAGAACTTACTACTGTTGCAGATTCTGTTTGGAAATGAAAAATTATTTTTGGTCAGAAGCAGAACAGTTTTTTCCTTTTTCATTTTTCCTTTAGTATTGAGGTAGTTAGTTCAACTGTTTCTCTTTGTGGAGATGGAATAGTTTCATTTTTTACAGTTTTACTACTATGACATTCTAATACAAATACACATATACATATATTTATATATAAATACATATACGTATTAGTGGCTGACCTTGATGAATGGAAGCTGAAGCCAAGAGATTATTCAGATTTGCTTTGCTTCAGCTGTGTCTGCTTTGGTAGGTTTGGCTTTAGTTTTTGATGAAGATGCTAAAGAAATAAGATAATGGCTTATTTTCTTATTAAAGTCATAGTAGAAGAAATTAACTTTCTTCTCATTTACCTCCTCCCTGAGAAAGTGAAATGTGGGGTGGTTTATTTGTTAAGGAACCCTGAAGATTTCATTTAACTTCATCTCTGTCTTGCTTCCTACCCTTGTCTCCCTCACCTATTTCACTGAACTGTCCAAGTAAAGAATATCTGCCAGAATGCAGTGTATATCCAGCATATATTGTTGTCCTACTTTAGCAAATATCTGTCAGAAAAAAAGAAAAAAGGCACAAGTTTTCTATCATTGGTGACTCCATGATTGTTTCTGTGTCACTACTGACTGTGATTCAACATCCTTGGCAAATTTAGCTGTGGCAACTGAAGTAAAGCTGTCCATATGTGCCTACATCAGTTTGTCCTCTTGACCTGTTGAGCCCTAATAGCTGAAGCCATGAAATCAAGGAATCTGATGCTTTTAATGGTGGCCTAAGTTAGTGTGGATCAACTGTAGGGGAATTCCAGAAATCCTTCATTTGCAAGCATTTGTATTAGGATTCTAGTTTTGTTGCATGCAATCATGATGGAGACAGTACTTTTTGTGTGTCTTGGAGAGCACAGAACACCAAAGCAAACAAAGTGTTTTGTACAAATTTCTCCTCCTGTTTCTGTCAGCTCCAGAAGATGAGCAGGTATGAGGGCATTTTGCCCACCACACTGCAAGCCCAACCATCCAGTTAAGCTGTTGTCAGTTTTCAACCTCCTACAAAGTGTCAAGTTCTGGCCCTCATAAGATACTGGCTATGAAGGGCAATGGCTATATAAGTTTTATCCCAAATCCTCTTAGTTATCCCTACTGAGATAGAGTAACCAAGTAAAATGAATAACGTTACGGCATCAGTACACTGAGATTTTGTGCTCAGCTGAACTCAGTTAGATCTTTTAATTATCATCAACATGATATATAACACCTGTTCAAGGATGAATGAGTAGGTATCAATAGTTTCAATGTTCTATTAATACATTAGGCAATTAATTATATATTCAGAACACACACACATACAACACCCAAACCCATAACCATAAAGACTGTACAGTTAAGATGTAAACATGTCAGGAAGCAAAAATAAAGATAAGAATTCAGCCGTAGTGCAAAATTGTCCATAAGGAAGCAAAGTCTTAATACATGAAGCATCAGACAACCTAAAGAGAATGTGGCTTCACCAGCTGTTCCTTTAATTACAACATGGAATGTAACATATATTAATTGTAAGGTTTTAATCATCTAACCAGAGAAATAGAAAACACTATGGACATGACTATATTTATACAGAATCAGAAATGAAATTGTCTCAAACTTTTTTAACCTTCCCTTCTCTGCCAATAGCAACAATAACAGAAAATCATCTGTGTCCTGAGGTTAAATACTCAGTCTTTCAGCCTGAAATGTGAGTGTTTTGGCAGTGCTGAAAGTCTATTAAAGGAGAAGTTTTGTTTGAGATTGTTTTGGAACCAAAGATATTTGGAGCTCTATTAGATCCCATTATAATGGAGGAGTGTGTGGGCAGATGTTCAAAAGCAACAAGGTTGCCACATCTTACCAGGGTATTGCTCATCAGCTGAGCAATGGTAACTGGCTAGTTGCACAAACTTACCCTCCCTGGTTGTAAAGTAAAACCTATTAGCTTAACTAATGAGTCATTAAACCATAGCAACTCAATGCTTTTGCTTGTATGCCCATAATCACAGACTGCATTGAAGCTAAAGTTTTAGTGCCAGGCACTACGGGTAAGTTCTGAAGTGATTTTGGAGTGATTTATCATGTGAAGTCACATTTTCAAAGGTGGCATGGGGGTTTCACGAGCTCAGAGGTTTAGCTCCCATGTGTCTCAGTGCTCATACCATATTTGAAGGCAGTCTTTCTCAAGAGGGAGCTCAAGTCCCTCAGGCCAGGAGGAAAGTGATGAGAAAAAGCCCCGAGGTTTCTTGCAGGGAAGGGAAGAAGTGGAGGAAATGACGCAGAGGATCCTGACCGACTTGTGTGGTTGGTGAACTTTGTGGAAAGACCTGGCGAGTCTCCAGTTTCTCATTCAAGGGAGAAATTCACCCAGCATTTCCCCTGCTTTGTTATACCACAGATTTGGTTTCTAAATCATTCAGACACTTTGGAAAATGCTGTCCTAAATGTCCACTCCTACTCATTAAAATCAGTGGGTATCAAAGATTTTTGGTGGGAATGGCAGAGGGGGCCGTTATGAAGTTGCACTCCCCTTGCTTGTGACATGAACAGAGCCTGTTGTGTGAATGTGGTGTTGTGTTCATTCCAGGGCCATCTATTATTCTCCGGGTAACAGAAAATACCATTTATTTCCATTTATGCAGACCATAAATCAACATGATATTAGCAGCATGTGATCTAATGCTGCACAGTGTGCATCAGCATGAGAAGAACAAATCTGTTCAAAGTTCTGGAACACTTAAATGTCCCTTTTTCACTCCCTTTTTCTCCTTCCCATTGTTTTAAAACCATTTAAATAAGACCTTCTACAATCATTACAGGGTGGGCTTTTTCTCTCTGGGGAAGAAGCAGCATTGCTGGAAACTGGTCTCTTGTAGTTTGCAGGGGAGGAAGCTTTTAAACCTCCTTCTGGTTTTCTATTATCAGGAGAACAAGAATGTTACAAATCAACCTCCCAGATGTGGCAAAAACCATGATGATATTTAATAACAAATCACTGCATCCAGTTTGTGAGGTTTTCAGTTATATCCTGGTTTTAATACTGTGAATCCATCTGTTACAAAACAGGAGAGAGTAATACCTCGCCATTGGTGTCATTCATAGATTACTAGCTGCTGTTGCTTAAAGAGACACATATTTGGATGCCAATGAGGTAAGGGAGCTAAAGTGAACACCCTGGTGCTTGTGAGATGACATAGTGCCTACTTCAGGTTGTACCCATCTGATGGCTCTGGTGACCTCATGCTGGATTGCTACTGCCATCCCAAAATTAGCAGGCTTGGTGGACGTGCAGGGTGATTTGAAAGTTCACTAATTCCAAATGGGTGTGAGCTCAGATGTAGCATGTACTAGCAGGGCTAAGACCAGGTCAGTGTTCAGGACTGAGTTTCTCCTTCCCTTACTGCACCTGGAACCATGCATGCCTGCCTGGCTTGATGGCTTTCTACCTGGGTAGAAAGTTCTGAAAGGAAACAAAAGTCATGCCTTGACTTAATGCTGGAAATTGCATTAAGAGTTTTGAAGTAAATCTACATAAAACATTAATTGAAGTATAAGAAGGTGCTTAGTGCATACCCAGTAGATGAGGACTTGTACAGCAGAGGGGCAATGGGGAGGAAAGAACAATGGAATCTTTTAGGTGTCTGCATCAGCAGAGTGTCATAGTGCATGCAATTCTCTTTGTATGGCATGGAGAGGTAGAACAGTGCTATCAGTTTGCAAATTGCCCTACACAATGAAAGTGTTGTGACACAAGGCTTCAACAAGACTCTGTCAGAAGAAGGACTGAACTGGAAGCTCCTCTGTTCTCTCAGGGCAGCTTATCACATTATCGCTCTTCATTTCTAGATGACATGGGTAATGCTAGACTCTTTTCTTGCAGCATCCATGTACCTGACAACATCATTTTGTCAAATAAGCTTAAAAAAGGATATTTTGACTGCTTTCAGGTGGATGATGATACTGAAGAGCTTATGAAGTCTCCTCATGGGGGATATTAAAAAGCCATCTGAAAGCTGTTGTGGTTTAGGAATGGTATTCTCCACTTTAGTCTTCTCACTGAAACCACTCCAAGCTGCACACTGCTTACTTGTTCCTTTCTCTCTCTCCTTCTTCCCTGCAGTGGGATGAAAAGGAGAATTGGAAGCACAAAGGGTAAAGATCATGGGTTGAGATAAGAACGATTTACTGGAAACAGAAATGAGATAAGAAAAACAGTAAGAGCAGCAATAGTGAGAGAGGGTACAGGAAAAGAAACATCATTGCTCACTGTGGAAACCCCCAGAAATAGAAAAGGTCTGACCGCTCCCTCTGCCATGCTACTCCACTGCTCCCAGCTCAGATCCAGTGTTATCCAAACACTCTCTCTGGCTCGGAACTGGTGTTGATGCCTTTTCCTGGTCTTAAAATCAAGAGTCATACACGGTTAGAAGGGGAAAAGGGATTTTACCTTGGTATTTATTTTAAGGATCCTTAGGTGCACACGTCCAGGTCATATGCATCGAAATGCACCCCACCCAATATGCCCCCAAAAGATCGGGTATAACATTATAGGTTTTACTAATTAGCATATCTATCAAAAATTCCCCAATGAGAGGCTCGAATGAGCCCCCCTCCCCAAGGAACCTTCCCCTGGATGGTTCTGTCTTAGTTTACAGAATGTGTTCTGGAGAGGACCTTGGGGGTCTGTGGCACACTGATCCCTGGCTATGAAGCTTCTAAAATGTTTAATCTCCTAGCTGAACAAACAAGTCCAAGAATGTAGGCAAAAAGCACTAGGAATACAGAAGTTGTGAAAAGGTATAACAGGGGTATAAACGAAAAGGCAAAAAATCTTCATGGCATCAGTGTCACCCAGCAGGTCCATCCAGCTGGGAACCAGGGCCACCTCACCAGTCCCTCTGCCATGCTTACTTGGACAGAAGGAACCCTTTCTCCTCAGAAGAGACTCCCTTCGCCCCACCCTCGGAAAATGACATGAGGTGGTACAGAATAACCTCTGGGTCCTGGCTTTGCCTGCTCCTGGCTGCTGCAAATTTTGACCCTGTATTTTCTGGTACCAGGATAAACACAAACCCATGCAATGAACTCTAGGATGACCCCCTTGAGCAGGGGGGTTGACCAGATGACCCACTGTGGTCCCTTAGACATTGTGTGACTGTGTGATAATTAAGTATTTCATTGTGGGTAAGAGGGGTTTCATTATTGATCTTTATGTGAGCTTGAGAGTGCCAGTTAATAAAAAGTCCTGATGTAGCAGGAGCTGTACACATGATGAGGTAACTTAACAAATATACAAATGCCTACGTTTATTGCAGTCCTTAAATATACTTCCTGAATCTCCCTGAAATGTAGTTTATCAAGACAAACTAAAAGGATTTCTATTGTCCTCTATTTCTGTCTAATGAAATCCACTTTATTTCTCTGGTAGTGCTCTCTATTTCAATCCACAGCATTCTTTAATATTCACAGCAGGATGAGGGGTTCATATCGTTGTTTCAGCTAATTGGTACTGCAATAAAAGAATATGAGACATAAAAAGATCCTGGAGGAGAATGTTATAAAAAGCATCAGGGAAAAGTGTCTAAATGGGCATGTCTGGTATAGAACACCTGTAGCCTCTAATTTAGAGCCTCCTCAGTTCCTCTGGGGTGCTCCTAGGAGAGATTTAAAACAGCCTCATCACACTTGGCTGTGGGCAACTTCTCCTCCTTGTGCTTGGTGCACATCAAATGCAGCTAAATAGATATTCAATGCTTTTATGAGACTCATGGTGAAGGAGGAGGTCCTGAGTTTGCACCTTGCTCCTCTTTCCTGATTAGGAAAGATTTTCTGAACTGATCTTACAGGAAAAAAAGCATTGAAAATCTTGGTGCTAACTTAGTTTTGAATCTGGTTGCTGTATGTTTCTGACAGGCACAGAAGAGGCTGCAACAGCAAGAGGGCTGACAAAAACCAGTCAATTCTCCATGATTCTTCTATCCTTGCTGATGTTTGGCTTCCAAATAGCCATATGCCTTTTCCTGATATTTCCAAGCACAGAAATCTTGTCTGGGAAGAGTTTGAGAATTCTGGAAATTTTATCTGTCATTTTCTTGGGTACTGTTTGTCCATGCAAATCATGCACGGTGAGTCTGATCTCATGGCATGTGGTGACATACTTTTGTCCAGAAATTTTGTACATAACTAGGCTGGGGAGAGCAGCAAATCATGATTTTTTTTTCTTTCTTCTAGTGCTCTTCCCACAGTGACCTGAAGTACACTGGAGGCTGAGCTAATCATGGTAGACTTCTCTGAGCCACAGTGGCTGGATGGCACAGCTGAGGTCCACAAGTAAAACAGAGCCTTTAACCCAGGCAGTCATGAACTGCCAGGAAACATCTAATCTAGATGTTCACTATTACTATTATAAACTGTGAAATTATTGAAAACATAGAACAAAGATCAGTATCACCTTTCTCTGCACTGAAAAATTAAAATTTTGTCTCTCAGTTCTATGTTGGCTTTTTTTTTTAAGTAATTTGATCTTCCAGTTGGAAAAAACAGTGTTTTCTAATAGTAAACTTATCTGTAGCTTTTGAGAATTCATAAATGCAAGTGATACCCAGCAAACTTAGCTACTGTCTTTGCCTACTCATTTGCATCATTTGTTTCCCTCTCTTTCACTAAAAAGCAGATATGCTTTGCCTGCACTGACAGGGAGAATAAGAATAAAAAAAAAAATAGTTTGGATTCCTGAGATCTGCTTTCAGTTAACACTTTCAGAAATACCCAACCTGAAACAGGCACCAGTTTGCTGCTTGGTTCTGTTATAGTTTGGATATAAATATATATGTCTCATTTTCTTATTAGAAAAATGTGGATTAGAATATTTGAATCATATATTACACAGTAACAGGGTATTTTGATCTGCATTTGTATCAGGGAAATAGGAAGAGCTAATGGCAGCTGAATTATCACCTCAGAGTCTTGAGATGACTTGCACTGCTGCTTCTCTGCAGCTCTTACTGCTCTCCCCAAAGGACAGGAATGAATCAGCTCTGGGAGGACATGAACATGTTTTCTGTGACAAAGCCTGCATTTTCCATCCTGTTACCACACTGAAGCAAAATGACATCTCAAAGGCTGCCTCAAATGCATTTTTGCTCCTGACAGGTGCAAGCACGGCGATAGGGCCTTTTCAGGAAATGGTGAGAGAAATAAGGTTGCTTGTGTTGGTGGTAAAAGAGAAGTAGCAGTATTTTTTACACATGTGGGGCTGGACTGTGCAACTTTCTTTCCTGGGATATTTTTCAGGCCAAAGATTTAGCAAACTCAGGAAAGACTGGATATTTATGTGGATGAGAAGATCATCCTGAGCTGCAGTAGAACCAGCATGAAAAGAACACAGGCTGGAGGTAACTCACCAGATAAAGCAATTTATAATGGTATTAAGGTTTTAAACTTTGTGGGAATTGAGTTTTCTGTGTGTGCCAGGGATTTTCTCACAACTTCTTGCAAAACAGAGCATTGACTGCTGTTTCACATTATTGCACTAGCCTGACAGTTGCTTCTATGATTTCATACCTTTAAATTTTGGGTGTTGAAGAAAGTAGTTTTACAGACATCCAGAACAGCTCCGATACTAAAAAGCTCTTGTGTAGACATAGCAAACATGTGACTTAAATCATGTGGTTGAAATTTACAATAGGCATCAGATACCTGTTGTGATCTGTCACATGGTTGCAGGGAAAGTGGGCAGAAAGAGGTGTGGAGTAACAGTTGTGGAACAAAGAGGTTATTCCTGAGAGCAGTTTAACAGCTTTTCTGCTAGAGAAAATTGCTGATGTAAAAATCAAATGGGAAATCTTATAGAATGGTAATAACTATGTCACTCTGGTGTCCATAAAAAGATACATACATTGCTGTTATTTGGGACTTATTCCTTGTGTTCTTGAAATCACAAACAAGCAGTGTATAGCAATAGTAAATGCTCCCATAATTTCTGATATAAATTACATTAAACTAGCTACATCTTTTCTTGAAATAAGCAGAACATAGGAATGAACATTGCAGTTGGAACAAAATTCTGATTTTTACAGAACAATGAAAGAAAAACACTGCTTGAATCATGCAATCATTTGCGCTCTGTGAAGGGATACCTCTCAACATTTAGGAATTCATTTGTTAAATATTTTACTAAACATTACCACTCAACAGACTTTAAACAGGCAAAGAAACTGATATAGTACAGAATCTGAGAATATTATAACGAGTGGGATGGAGGTCTGGGAGGAGAAGGGAGTGGAAATGGGTTGTTGGTACTCCTTGTCTTCAGCAGAGGGAGGAAAGTGAGGGTGAGGCAGCCCTTAGGCTAGAAGTGTGAATCTAATGTGTATTTGTGCCTAGAGACAGGGCAGGGAGGCAGGCTTAACCATGAAGAGCTGAAGGCTTGAACTTCTAGAAAAATGCAGTCTTCCTAAAGGAAGTTTTAGCAATCAACCAGCCGTAGTAAGACCCAAGGCACTGAGTTAGGTAGCCCTGGAAAGTCATTCAGCATGTAGAAGAGAGGGACACCCACATCTAAACCTCTCTTCGTGGTGTCCAAATACAAAATGTAATGACCAGCACATTCTTCATACTGCTTGTTGCTATAGTATCTCCAGACTCTTTGAAACTAATTTGTAAGCCTAAACTTCACACAACCTCCAAACCCTCAACTTTCCATACGTGTCACACAAACTGGGCTGTGAGCATCTTGACTCCTATGGCTTGCCTTGCTGCACTGGACCCACGGTGAAGCAGCTGTACATGGCTCCTACCCACCATGTGTTTGCCAGTCATAAAGCTTCTCTTGAAGCTCAAGGTTCCTCATTTGCTTCCAACAACTGCTGGGCAGCAGGCGGAAAAGCTGTTTGGGGTGGGTTAGTGACTGCCATAAAAGTACCTGTGAATTGCACTGGGACCCTTAAAGGCCCTTTGTCCAGAATTCTTGAAGATATTTCCAGAGCTGAAGAAGTACAAATGTGTGTTAAAGCTGCCTCTGTATTCTGTGATAGAAGTTTCTCTGGATGCAAGTAAGAATCCATTTCTTAGTGTATAACCTAAGAAAAGGTGCTTTTAAAAGGTAAGGAAATACAATAATGCAGGAAACACCACAAGCTGTGATCATAATCTAGTTTCATTTTGCCTTTATGCACAACTATTTTTCCTCCAGCTTAAAACTTTGGCATTTCCTAGTTGTGGACTTTGGAGCCAAACTTCGCTAGTGTGAACCTATCTCTAGTTCGAGATATTTATGGTGATGTTGAAATCTTACTGTACTAGTGAATGAACGGTAGCATATTTTGCAGGAATAATGAAATCTCAGCAACATGAGACCTCAATAAAGCACATTGTTGCTAAATCTTTACTGACTGCTGTTTTTAAGCGTGAATTATAAGGTGTGCGGATAAGCAAAGTGCGAATTAATGAGGTTTTGCTGTGCTGAAATGAAACTGTGGTGGGACATGAGCTAAGAAATATGGTGTTACTTAGTATTTTTTATTCAAGAAATTATGTTTTTTGAGCAGCTGCCAGTCAGAGTATGGGTGGCTACACTGAGGGCATCTTTACAACCATATTTTTATATGTATATTCCTGGGGGAGATTTTTATCCATCAGTTTTATTTCCATTAACCAAAGAGAAAGCTGAACAAACTAAATCTCTATTAAAGCCTAAGAGGAATAGACCCGTGAGCAGGAAGCTTTCAAGAAACCCTTATCTGCTTTCAAGAAGCCCTTATCTGTGTGCTCAGCTAAAGAGACTGTAGAGAAGTCCTACTCCCTTTTCCACTTTCCTTCTGTGGTTTGTCACAGAGCGTCACCTCTGTTCCTCTCATTGCTCAGCCAACTGCTGGCCAGTGGTGCTGCGGGGTAGGCAGGAATACCCCTTGTGGGACAATCTGATCTGCAGTTTGCTCAGCACCTCCTGAGCTGTCACTGGGATGCAGAGCATTAGTTGGGCTCGTAGGCGGTGGAGAAGCTCATGACCATGAACGTATGGAGCTCCTGTCTGTGTGAGAGGTTGTGTGCAGGGTTCAACCTCTGGATGAAAAAGCTCTTTCCAGGTCAATGTAGAGGTTTGGTAAGAAGTAATGGATGCTGCTGCATTCTTGTACAACTTGGAGGTGGATTTGCAGGATAGCTGTTTCCCTGCCTTCTCATCTAGGCTTTTAGTATTGCTGATGCTGACTGAGGTGTCTGATGGTGGTCACAGCCATCATCACGTCAGTTTGCTCCTGTGGGTAGAGAATTCAGAGGAAATTTGGGGCCAGGTCATGAATAGCTTTCTCACCCTTCCTCTATCCATCCTCTATTCACTGTTTTGCCTTTCTCAGCCTCTCTTTACGCCTGGCAAAGTTAGTCATCATGTTACTCTGCCAATCCTCCACTGCTGTCCTTACCACTTCAGTACCTGGAGACATCTGTCTGAGGTGGTGTGGAAGCTCTTAGATTCCTTTGGCACAGAAAGCTCTGCATCCTACGAGCAATCTGCAGCTCCTTTCTCCGGACTGTGCATGTGGAGTGAAACAGAGCCAGGAGCAGAGTAGCTGAAGTGCATCAGCGCTTGCTTAAATATGCTGGCTTAACTTTTATTTACTTATTTGCTTCTTTACAGTGGGACAACCTACCACAGTTGGAATTTTAGGTGAAGTGGGGCATGAAGCATGATATAGAAGATGACATGAATGCTTCTGTAGCAGCACATGGGCTGAAGGAACATTCCTTCTCCAGCAGATCTTATGGAGGGACTGCTTACCAGTTAAAAATTTTCCCTCATCCTATTTTGCATCATTTCTCACAACATAGTGAGCCTTTGTGCAGAGATGCACAGATAAAGCTTTAAATGAGTTATATAGCATTTCATGTACATATTTCTCTGGTTTGGACATGAGCTGAGGGACAGTGTGGCAAAGGGCTGAGGAAGTGCTGACAACTCATCCATCCTGTACAAGCATCCCTGAGAAAATGAATGACCATCAGCCACCTAATTGCCATTTTGTGCTCTTCTCTCCTTCCCACAAAGTGCACATGCACGAATACACTTTTCCATGATAAATCCTTCAAAATTCATTTGGAAATTAATTTCTCTGAGTATTTCTGTCTGAGGGTTGTTGCTTTTTGTGGAAGCAAAAGACTGGAGGAGGCTTGGTTCTGAAGAGGGAATGGGACAGTGTGAATGCCCCGGTATCTGCATTGGTGTCAATGGGTAGCTGAACAGTTCACCTGGCATCTGTCTTTGATTGCTAGAGTAAGCTGGAAAGCAGATCAGCTTTTGCATAAGCTTTCACTGGAATAAAGGCCATCTTTGAATAAATGCTATCTTCTTTTTTTTCCTTGCTTGTTTATATAATCTTCTCTCTTGCTTCCTCAGCTGACAGTGGAGAACCAGTCTTGTGTTTCCCATGCAGTTTTCTGTTCTCCTGTGTAGACATGGTACTACCTTCTAGGCAAGGCTATCTGGCTTTAAGATAAACATAGAATACGAGACATTTTTAGGAGTTAGTTAAGTTAGGCATAACACAATTTGTTGGTTGTGTTTGTCACAGGTTTTGAAATTCAGCTGATTCTAGGCAACATCCAAACCAATTCTTTACTTCAAAACTGAACTACATCTACTTCTATCACAGTGTGGCCTTTTATCACTGCTCTGCTCTGTTGCTACATTGGTGAGTCCCACTTACTCTGGATTTGGATTTTGGGTGAAGCAGTATTGCTCGAAAGCAGTTCCACAGTGAGTGTGACTGGGACAAAGTTAGCTCTGCTGAAAGGTGATTTTCCAACCCTATTCCCACACCACACTCCCATCCCAACACATCCTTTTTCATGATATGAACACTCTTTTTTTCAAGCTGCTTCTGTGCACTAGATAGCTGACAGAGCATTTCACACAGTCTTCGGCTGCCATCGGTCTGTACCCTCAGAAAACTGGCCAGATGCTGTAGCAGATTGAGCCCAAGACCATCCCCATGCATTTCTGACCTGAACCTCAAGCCAGTGCTTGATGTTTCTTGAAGTACCAGCAGCTTTTCAGGAAAGAATATTACTCTTTTCCTCCTTAAAATTTCTTTCCCCAGACTATGAATGAGTTGGTACATAGCACATCATTCTTTTTGCCATCCCTTGACAGGTCTTTTCCCTCAATGATACAGTGCCCATGTCGCAGAGTGCTCTCATCATGGTACACTCACTCTGTAATAGGCAGCACCTATATAGATAGAGATACATTTGGCAGAGATTGCAGGATGAAACAGACATGGTCTCGCAACATCCCAAAACAATGAAACTGCTGCAAAGGTTGCCAGCCTGCCAGCACTAAATTACTTCCAATTAATTTTACAGAACTACAGCAGTAAGAGTGAACTCCTCGTACACTTTTCCATCTCAAAGACCTCAGCTGACATGCCTTAGACAATACTAATCAGGCATCGAGGCACAAGCCAAAGCCATAGAGCTTTACCAGGACCAACACTTTCAAACAAGTATGACTCACTTGTCAAGCATGGCTCTCAGCCTGTGGAAAATCTTTCTGAGGGAAGCAGAAGAAACACCGAAACACTATTTAGGAGACATTTAAAGTGCTCCCCAGAGACATTTAAAACTAGACTGGACAAAGCAGTAGAAAGTGTACTGCAGGGAACACTTCTGCATTGGCATGGGGTTTTGGTCTAAATGACCTAAGAGGTCTTTTCTACCTCTAATTTCTATGATTTTATGACTGGAAATAACTCCTAACTTAAGAGAATTTAGATGACAGGCATGGGCATGCATTATTTACAGCTGAACCTAAAGTAACTACTCTATTATGGAGTGTGTGAGCAGTAGTGGTGGGTGAGGATTGAGCAGGTAAATGTTGAGAGGAATGCATGGGATTAGGCAGCAGTAGTACAGTTGGGATAATGAGAATAGATTTCTTTGCAAAACGGGTACTTCTAATTAGAAGACGTGTAAGAGTCGTAACTGCAACAGGTACCTTTCAAAACATTTTACAGTAATTTGCTTACTTGTTGGCATTTTAAATCTTTTTGGACCCTGGCAGTGATTGTTTTGAAGGTATATGAAAAAACATGTTTAATTTTACTTTCTTTGAGAGAATGTTGCAGGGCTTCCTCTGATAGAGGCTGAGCTCCCATAGCTCTTAAGCTCATTTTGCATATTTGGGAGAAACTTCTACTTAAATAGAAACTGCTGGGCCTAATTGCGACCTACTGATCATGCTGTGGCCAAACCAGCTTGCAAATGCACACAGAGAATGGTTTCCTCCTCTGTGCTTGCCTTCTCAGTTATTATCAGCCATTCTTGACATTTACAAGTAATTTTCTCCCAGACGCTCTCATGGAGCAGGGTTATTTATGAATGCTTCTTTCCTTTGTGTACAGGAGTTGAGGACAGGGGGACTGGTACAATGAAGGAAATCTGCATGTGGCACAGATGCACGCATAGTCTGAGCTAAGGGATGTGCCCTGACTTCATGATTATGGGGCCGTAGCAATTACATAGCTTATTTAATCAAGTAGCATCCACTCTGGTATCTTCATTTTCTTTATTAAAAAAAGAAAAAAGACATCTCTAATTATCAGCTAGACATGTGGAGCTAATTACTGTGACTTTGATGTTCTGTTTTTTGCTTCCTGACTTTTATGTTATCCCTTTAAATGCTTCTGCTCAAAATGCACTTTTTATACATGTGAGGAACTGGGAAACTTTGTAATAGTTAATTGAAAAGGGAAGTAATTTGATTTCCTGTCTATTTGGGTGCACATCCACTGAGACACTCCAGCACAAGGATCCTGATAATGTAGCAGGATTAACTTGAAGTAATCTTCCTCAACTTTTCCCCTTTTCTTTGCAAGGGGAGGGAGTGTGGGATCAGGATTTCATGAATGGGACTAGAACTCCAGGAGTGTAGAGAGTAGCCTGGCCTCTACTGTGATCTTGGGTAAGTCATTTAGCATCTATCTGGCTTAGTTTCTCTTTTTGGAAAAAAAAAAATTGTAATCTCTTCTTCAGGCAACTGATGTAATACCTAATTTGTGTGTGTAGAAGTGCTTGTAAATCCTTAAATTAAGAAAGGAACAGAAGAATAAGCAACCATTAATTCTAGTCTCACCAGAATAGGTGTGTTAGCTTGCTCCTAGAATTCCCTGAAATGCTGGATTTTCCATATGTTGCAGTTTGATTGAATGGCCAATCCTCCTCTCCTTTCCTTTAGCTTCATTAACCTGTTCTGAAAGAGGAGAACAAAGAATCAATTGAAATATGTAAGACTGGAAAGTTTAACATACTACAGTCTGCAGAATATTTAAAGTGTGGTTCCACTCTGAAGTTGGCAAGCTGAGGCAATACCTATGTGGAGCATTAAAGCCTTTGGATGCTGCATTTTATTCTGTAGAAATAGAATTTGCAAAGCATGATATTCATTGCTTCTCCATGATTTTTGTATGAGATTTGCTCAGCTGACAAATAAAAGGAGGTAAGTGCCCAAATGTCAGCTATGTCAGCTTGTCCTGAGACTCCAAGCATGAGCTGAGTCTATTCTGTGTGTTGACAGCAGGGGTAGAAGTTCTGAAGTTTTGTGTTAATTCCTTTCCCAGAGATTCTCTACCTACCAGTCTTCAAATGCAGTTCCTCTTCTGACTGCCTTCACTGGATCTGTGCAAGGGTAAATGAACATAGGATAGTGAGCAGTTGTGTGGATGAGACATAAGTGGAAGTTGTGTTAAAAATGCCCATTTCTGGTCAGACCAAACAGAAACTGTGCCTTTCCTATTACAATAGAAATATGTCATTTTTATTGTTACGTGCTTCACCCTGCAAGTTTAATGAAAGTGTTGTGCTTCTCCTTTTTCCTGCTCAGTTCAATTTTATTTGAATTTTGTCCCATCCATCTGCAGGGCTGTTGCCTTTGTGTTTTTACTGCTTGTAATTCATAATCCCTCCCAGAGATTTTGCCTGCAAAGAAAGGACCAGACATACCTGCACTGGGGAAATACTGAGTTTCAGTCAGTCTTCCAATGTATTTTCATTGTTCAGCTACTGTTAACTGTAGGCAACAACAGTGGAAGGGACACATTCATAAAAGCTATTAGAATAATTCTCTTATTGCCTTTTCTTTCTTTTCTTCTTAGTTTGTGCAGTTTGGAAATCATTATAAGCCACTCTACATGTTTATATACCTTCACATTCACATTTTTTATTGGATACATAAAACCTTTCTCCCCTATGTGCATGAATCCATAAAAGCAGCATAAGGAGTGGAAAACATGACAGGTCAGGAGAATTTATGCACATAAGAATGCTGCAGCCTGGGAAAGGGAAAGAATATACAAATATTTCTTTGTCAATACATTCCGCCTCTTCAGTGATCTTGAGTATAGCACACACAAGAATTCGGTGACAGCTGCTTGTCCCCCGTCATTCTTAAATAGTCAACCCCATCCTCTGCCACATGGTGTGTTTACCTTGGCTGCCTACCCACCTCTTCAATATTATTAGTGGTGTGATAATTTCTGAAAACATTTCGATCAAAGGCAGGATCCAGTGTTATTGAAACATGTTTTGACATCCATAGCCAGGTCAGGCGAAAACATTTATTTTTTCCTTGAAAATAATATGGAACTCTTTTATTTTTTTTTTTCTGATTGACGATAGCTTACAAGACACTTGTCAGTGGCTCAATAGCATTGCATTTTACTGAAAACCTGACATCACCTATTGCCAAATGTGGGATTTTCAGCAGATCACAAACACTTTTAAATCAAAAACTCATTTCTTTAGTGGTAAAAAGAAAAAAATAAAAAATAGAACATCTGTGTTGCTCGTGATTGTTTGAACCTTATTGCAGGCAGTTACAGGTTACAGCAATTGAGAGGGGTACTGTTTAGTATTGAACCATTTCAAAATTACATACTGTAGAAGACATCAATACCACAGAGGATTTTGTTTACAGTGGTGGAAGAAATTGTGTTTATAATCTCAGATAAAGAAGGAGGTGAGCTGGGAAGTTAGATGTCCATCATTTCAGATTCCAGCTCTTGCCACTGAGGAGTTCTCTGGTAGGAAATATTGGATTAATCACTTTGCCCATCACTAGGCTGGCTCATGGCTGTTCAGCAGTGTAGAAAAATGGTACTTTGTGACCTTGAAGAAGAGGCAAAGGTTAATTTTCAGAGCATGACAGTAGCCTAAAACCAGGTTTGGATGTTCTACAGTTTCCTCCTGCAGTCTTATTCAGTGTCCATTGGTCTTAAAAAATTAGCCAGTCAGCCTTAGTGCATTGAAATCTTTTTACCATTGACAAAACAAGAACAGCAACTATTGCCTATATGTCTTTGAAATACTCCTGCAGTCCTCCCAAGGAGATAGTCACATTCAACATTTCATTATTGCTGATTTAAATTCTGTGCAAATATGCCTCAGTGTTCAAAAATAAACATCTTTGATAGATTTAGGCTTGGTTACCTTGAGTGACATAGTGAAACAAGATCCACATATTTGTGAAAATGCTGTGACTATGCTACATGTCCTGGGGGGTAAATCCCTTCCTTAAAATTCTAATTGTTCTTCTGGTATGGGACTGTACAAAGAACAATAGCTTATCTTCTGATGGAAAAAAACAGCTTTTATATAAAATAATGTCCCAGAAGTTGAATACAGAACCCAGCACAAGCCCTTTGGCGAGAACTCACGTGTTCTTGTATTCTTCCTTAAGGAAGTCAGGTTTTCTGGTTTCAATACTTTCTCTTTCCAAATTTCCAGACTCAATACATTTATGGTTCTGAATATTCCAGATCATCTGGAATGGGTTTAAAGAAAAGATTGGGAAATGGAGCAGATTAAGACAAGCAATCTCTTATCCCACAGAACAACCTCTCAGCATTCTCTGTTTCTGAAGCCATTCAACACACAAAGAATTCCATCAATTTAACTATTTTCAGCCTAACACAGATGAAGAAGTTGTAATGTTGTGAAGTCCTCGGCAGGCAGATTTTAATAGTTCCAAGAATGGTTCATATCAATATAAGCAACATAAATAAAATCTGGTTGGTTTTGCTTACCTATTAAAAAAAAAGAAATTAGGCACACAATGTGTGCATATGTATGTGTGTGTGTGTGCATGTATTTTGAAATTATTAATGCTTTTGATAAATTGTCTAAAATAAAGTATCTTAGTGGGTTTAGATTTTACATAAATAAACTCAAATTTTTAGGTAGACAAGTTTTAAAGTAAGACAGATGCAAACTCTTAAAGAGTGCCCAAACCATTTAAAAACTTTTTTGTTTCCTCCATGTTGCTTTTCTATGTCTCTGCTTTTTACAGTATCTTAAATGCAGAAGGTACTTTTTTTTTGCAGTAAACTTTGCTGAATAAAGACATTATCTTCTTGGAAAATTTTAATTGAAAGATGGGTCAATCATAAGTTTTTCAAATGATTCATTCAAGCTTTGGTCTATTGTCAGATGTGGTTTGGAAAATTCCCACCTTTGCTTATGATATATTTCTGAACCAGAGGCAACCAACCAAACAGCATAGGAAATTCAAATTAACTACAGTATTAATTTCATGCTTCTGAGAGACAGCTGGAGATTGGAAAGAAGAAAATTTGTTTTTAGTGTTGCATCTATTATTGTTCTATCAAATATTTTGGTTTCAAGGGGAGGAATGGAAAGAGGAACACATTTCTTTGCACTTGAGCTCTGTAATATTTGCTCTCCCTTTCATTAAATACCAGTGAAGGTGGAATTAAGGAGACAAGTATAAACACTATGCTGTGTGTATATGATGCAGATTTGCTGAGAGAACTGCTGAGTAGTCACTCCCTTACTAGCATTGGCCAAGGTGGTACTGGCTGCAGGAGTATGGAACATGGTTTTTGCCATATAAGCCCCATCTCTCCCTTCCTATACCATTTCTCATTTTGTCTGGGATGGGTCTGCCTCAGGTCATTACTCATTGTGGGAGGAGCTGCCTTGCAATCCAGACCCCCACTCTGTATTTGGATTTTCATTGTGTGAGAGAACAGAGAGGAAAAAATACATGTTCATGTTCGGCCCATGTTGATTGATTGTTCCTTAGCTATGAAACAATTTTCTGTACCAATTATGTCTTTGCAGATGACAGAAGCCATTTAGTCTAATGACCATAATAATTAATTTTCATTATAAATCAGATTAGTTAATGATGCTGAAGTCTGTGTTCTTCGCGGAACTAAAGCACAGCATCTTACGTGAGCTCTCAGAACATATAATTTGCTATATAAGGCACCGCTTCAGAGATTTTTGGTTCAGTAAGAGTATCACTGACTGGCTTTGACCTCCAGGACTCAGTGGGAACACCTACTATCCCACAGTCAGGTCCTTGCTAATAGCTTCCCATTTCCAGCCATGGGCTCAAAGCACCCAAGACTAAATATTCATCAATTTTATAGCATATTCATGGACAAAATTACTTAAGCCATTGTTTTTTTCTCCTTCACTGTAAAAAGTTATGACAGAGCAAACAGTATTCTGGGGACAAGGTGGTGCTTTTTTTGTATTATTTCCAGAATAATATTCTTGCTGAATTTTTCTAAACTTTTTGTCCTGTGGTCACTTTAATACACATAAAGACCATCTGCAAAATATCTAAGTGTGTAGTGAGCAAATAATCAAGACTTAGAATAAGTTACATTTGTATTTTTACCATTTAGTCTTTTGCAGAAGACAACCTATGAACTTTCTTCAGAAACTTCACAGGCTTCTTGAATGAAGAAAGGTAAGAGGCATCCTCTACAACAATTTTACAGAAAAGCTATATTTATTATTTCAGGCCAGAAAACTACAAAACTAGTCAAATACCTCACTGATGTATTCAATTTTCCCCATTCTTAAAGTCTGTGTGTTGAGATGAATTAACTGTTTTTATTGATGGTAAGTATGCAATAAAGAGTGTGGATAATCACTGTGCCGCTTGTGGCTTTTGATGGTTTTAATTTAGGATATTAAACTGTCCATTATTTTTGGTGTGAAATGGGCCACCATCTCATGTAGTGTTGTTCTCTAACCGAATGCTTCTAGTCATGCAAAGCATTGTCAAAGCATAGCTTAACAAACTACAATTGGTGACGAATATACAGTGAATTATTTGGTTTGCACGTAAGTGCAGAGGAAACAAAGCCTTGTACACGTAGCCAAAGCCAGTGCACTGGCCTTGCCTTTCTGGTGGGCTCAATGAACACGCTTTGGGATGATATTCTGTTCACTGGCTTCACCAAAGGAATTGCACTGGGTCAAAATAAAGCAAAATTAAACAAAAGCAAAAGACTTAGAAAGGAGAGAGAGGAAACAGAAAGTGAGGATTTGTAAGACAGTTAAAAGCACTTCATTGGTAGACTGACATTTTTGACTACATGTTACCAGAAAGGTAAAAAAAGAGAGGAAGAAGTAGATACCCAAACTGGAAAACTAGACGAGGAAGAATAAGAAAGCGGAGCAGGGTTTGCATAGACAGTATGAAGAGGACTTAAGAATCATTTTTACTGGAGAGGATGCAGCTATTCAAGGTATAGAGATGACCTGACAAATCTGTGTCTGACCAAGGAAAGCTGGAAAGCATTATTTCATTAAATTGTGTCTCATTTCTATTCTTGTCATTAGCACATAACTGATTAAAATAATGTTATATGAGCTGGCACAACCTTGTCAGTTCCTCTTTGTACAATACCGTTAAATGTGGTGCTCTTCTCCAGCAATAACCTATTCACATCCAACTCCTAGGTTAATTTATAGACTTAATTTTTAATCCATGTATTCCATTAAAATAGAATTTGTTAAAAGAACATCACTGTCAGGATGGTGGTGTATTTCCTATGTTACAGCACTGCACTTAGACTCTGAAAATATTGGACTACTTAAGTGCCCTATTGTCTCAGATATCTTAAAAAATGGAGAAGAGTTAAAATAATACCACACTGCTGATCTGTAAAGGTCGATGGTACTGTGTCATGGGCAAGCTGCAGGGAATGCAAACATCTTCCAGCTTGGGCACAAAGTGACTGCAGCACTGCTGGCTCAGCTGCCAGAGAGCTCTTGCCTCTCCTGGGGCAACAGGAGCAGCACTTGCTGCAGCGGGAAGGGAGCAGAGGCTCCCGCAGGTGCAGCCAGCCCTGGGGACTGGGCAGGTATGCGTCTGCTCAGGCAATCTGGAAAACTTCCTCTTACATTTTAACTAAACACATTTTTATATTAAAAAAATTGGTTTCAAGTTGTTAATTTTAGCCCTCAAATATTTTGCTGGCCTGCAGTTGGGAAGTGGTTTCTTAATTAAAATTTAAAAAAATAAAGTGAGGAATGTAAGGACATAAAGTGAACTTGCTTGATTTTACCAATGTTTAGTTTCTAATACAGAAAAGGCCCTGTCATAACTACAAAAGAAGATGCAGCTTTTGAGAGATCTACTTTTAAATTTGTGTCTAAAGGAACTTTAAGTTTATTCTATAATACCTATGTTCTAAATAAAGGACTTCTGGAGGGGGTGGGGTGGAATAACTGAATTCAGAGTGCACATTTTCACTGTAGGGGACAAGCAAAACCAGTAAAGCCCACTTTTATTTCTTCCATTTCAAAACTCTGAGTCTCGTTTCTATGTCTATTTGCTTCAAATACAAACTAAGGAGTTTTCAGTTTCCTTTCCCTTTCTTCAGTAAGAAGTCAAATGTATTTTTTGGGTTTTTTTAAGAAAAAAATGCAGTTGTTCTGTGTAAGAGAAAGTTTACACAGTGTTTGCAAATAGGAAGAAGGTCCTCAATTCTGACCACTGTAAAATCAAAGGGAGGCTGAACCTCATGTCAGTTCATTTCATATTTTGCATTTGTTCCATCTCTGGCCATTGAAGGGGTGAAATATTCCCTCTTCCCCCAGGATTTCCCCCTCTCTGTTGCTCTCACTGAGGAATGCTGTAGCCACTCAAACATCCTTTGCTGTGCTTTGGAAATGAGGCATACAGAAAAAGGATGTTTTAACTGCAAAGGTTGATTCAAATTCTACAGGAACAAGTGACATCTTGATCTCTCTGTAGCTTAGTTACCTCATCTGTAAAGTACTCTTTTATATTAACTTTATACCACAGCCATTGCTACTGGAACTGAATGTCTGCCAACTGTACATTAAGTTATATGACTATGCATCATTCAAATTATTTGGTTCTTTCATCCTTTTCTTATAGGAGAACATGTGCACACAGTTTGGGGATTTGGGGTTGCCATTTGCCAAAGTTTCTAGTTGGCCTGTCTGATTTCAGTCTTGCTATTGCTATTAGCACTGCCAGGCCTGCTCAGATGGATCTGCAACACAAAGCACCCGATGCATGTTCAGAGATGGCCCCATCGCCTGGGTTTAATCAGGTTTTTAAGAGGTGGGTTTTTTCAGATAAATATCTCTTTATGTTACAGAAGGCAGGACAAAGAACTGAGGGTTATGTTTGAAACAGGAGGTGATTAGATTTGTCATGGTCTTTACTGGAGGATTTTATTTTTTTTAAATTTAAATTTAAATTTTTTTTTTTTCAATGGTGGACCATTTCTGTCCCCAGAAAGTCCTTGCTTAACAAAAGAATTGTGTTGTCCTTTAGGGAGAGAACTGTGTTTCTCCAGGGAGCAGGGAGTGAAGATCTTGACCACGCTTCACATCTTTATGGTTTGGAGAGTAATTCTGAGCTGCTGGGCTCAGCCAATTGCATGCCCAGACTGACCTCAAGGCAATGCTGCATTGATAACATCCATTAGTGACTGTAGGAGGTCCAGACACTGAAAAAAATCTAAGATGGACAGATATATTTTTACTTGAAGGGAGTCTCCAAATACAAGCAACCTGTGATCAAACCATGCAGCACAAGTTTGATGAAGTACCAGGAGACGGAGGTGAATTAGGAGTGAGGTGACAGCCAGAATAGCTTTGCTTTTACTCATGTGTGTTTCAACATTAATGTTATTTTAAAACACACACACACACACATACACACACTCTCTCTCTCTCTCTCTCTCTCTCACACGCACACAACTCTTGCTGAATAAAAAACTCTAGGCATTACTCCAGACCATTACACCACAGTCTACTCTCAGGCAAAATTGCCAATTTCTGCAATGGGTGCTTTTATGGAGCTGAGTTTTAATACTGAGCTGCTACACAGTATCTCTTTTTCGGTTTTTCTTCTGTAACGGAACATCCTTATTTGCCTATCTGGCATAACTATTGTGAGTTATACTTACTGACTGGAAACTTGGCAAGTCCAGTATTTGTTCTTGGTAACAAGATACTACCCACAGTTTTTACTTACCGGGCTCTGCAGCAGCCAGGTGGAACATACATCATTAGTTTACTGAATAATGAATATACTTTAAATCATGATTCAAAAATGCTCAGTTACAGTATATTAAATTAGTAAAAAAAAAAAAAATTAAATTAATGTAAAACTGGCTTTCCATAGTAGAATTAGCAAAATCAAAATAGGCTTTTTATCAGCTTTATTGAAACTAATTCAACTTTCCAAGAACTAAAAATTGGTTTCCTGTCTTGACTGTTTTGGAATTACTTACTGTCATCTGTTTCAGACGTTAAAGGATATGATTTAATATCAGCAATAAGGCCTCTGTTCCTACTTTGGCAGGTGTTAATTATTTAAACACTACTCATTTAAATTTGTTTCCAATCACTCTTTTGAGTGATTTGCTTCACATGTTTCTTCATGAGTATGTTCTGCACACACAAATAAAATAAGGGGAAAGTCCCCCAATCAGTAGCTCAATTTCTTCTCTTTTCAGCCTATCTTTAGATAAGGAGGTAGAAACAGAGGGATATTTCATGGGTGATGGTTTTCAGTGATGGAACATAATATATAATACATCATTTTTATCTCCTTTGTAATAATAAAAAGTTGTTCTCTTAGGGACAGTGCTGTGGTTTCTGCATGCTAATGGCTGTAGTCTGTGTGAATGAATTGTAAAATGGGTCACAGTTCCTGAAGCATTCATGGAGGCTGGAACAATATAGACAGACTTCTTGGGGAAAAACATGGGGAAAGAAATCTCTAAAATAACTACAGTCATTCCTCCACACCTACAATTCCACCAGTTTACTTGCAGTGACAAAAACAGTTGTAAGAATATTGTCTGGTTCTATACAGCTACTTATTCATAAGATGAGAAATGTCTCTCTTGCTGTATATGCCTGAATTATCATTTACAATCATGTTAGAGTCATCCTACTTTTTTACTTAACATTTGCCTCACTTTACAGCACAGCACTAGAGAGAAAGGAACTCTTAACTCGGTACAACAGACCTCTGTCTGGTGTGAAGTGAAACTCTCATTCTGCGACAGATAGCTTGTAATTTAATACATAATTCTTGTCAGTAGAATAACATAAGGGAAAGCTAGACCAGAGGGAAAGACAGCCATAAGAGAGGGAATTTTATGCACCACTGGGAAATGAGAAGCTGACAACTATAGGTATTTCAGTTCTACAAGGCAAGTCATTTCATCCTGGTAATAAATGGAAAAGGTGGGTGTTTGTTTAGATTTAGGCCACTTGGTAATGATTTTAACACTCAGCTAAGCCTCTTGCCAAGACAAGCACTCCAAGGCCAAAATCTGTAATGAACTCTCATCTTCTCAATTATAGATTCAGCCTCGACCAAAGTGATATCCAATATTCCCCTCCCCGCTCCACAAGTGCAGAGATGTGCTGATGGACGTGCAAGCAGCCAGGTTCTGCATGGCTCCTGCAGTTCCCCAGGACCCCACAGCCCACCCAGCTGCCAGGCTGGGGCACCAGCACCCGCCACCTCCTGTCTTCCCTTCTCCTTACACCCCCCCCATTTTCTGTTTCAC
>NW_008246058.1:6691497-6709708 GCF_000691975.1 Corvus brachyrhynchos
AAAGAGTGAGTGCAGAGAGAGAGAATTAGTGCCAGTGATGCTGGGAGGAGGAGAAGGAGAGGATGAGGGGACTGTCCTCCCTCCACCTCCAGGATCCTCCCAGCTCCTTCCAGTGGGTGGGAACTGAATCAATGGAACCAACTTGTGATTGTGTTGGCAGGTCTCTGCTGGCTGGCTGAGCGCACCATGGCTTCCGAAGCACTAGGACAGTGGGCAGGGGATACATGGCTCTGCAGCACTCTGCTGCTCTTAGTCCGTGTCCATCTCCTTCTTGCTGCTACTTCAAGGGATCTCTAGTATATCCTCCTCACTTGCTCTTGTCACCAAGCTCACTCTTTCTGATGCTTGTCCAGCAAAAAAACACAGAAGGTAATTTTCTTTCTAAGGACTTATATTTCGTAATTTATGCTCCTGGCCTCATTCCCTAGCTTGCTTTCTTCTGCCTTTTCTCATTCCTTTGCTTGTTTTTCCTTGTATGTTTTTCATACATCATAGTATATTTGTCTTTTTATCCATATTGAAATGAAGGCATCCTGACCCCACCTGCCTACTGGCTGGCACAACTCTGTCTTTGTTCTATCTTATGACTCCATAAACAATCACTTGCCTCATGCCAGCTCCCACTAACCCTACACTCACCAAAGACCTCATAAAACTGTGGTACATGTTTAAAAGATGGAGACAATAATATTCAAAAATATTTTTTGTTTGGATAAATGTATATGTATCTACATTGGGGATAAAAATGTACCCATAATTGTGGGGTTTAAAGAGTAGAAGAAACTGATGCATTTTTTGCAGGGTGATCTGCTTTGTGCAAAGAGGCACAGCCAGGGGATATACTGCTGCTGTGGAGGCTTGCTTTTTCCAGCAACTTGTTGTGGTCTGCTGCTGAGCTAAATGGATCACTAACTCCTCTTCTGTAGACTTTTCAGCTCATTGTCCACCTTCTTGACAAAAGGTGAGGAGTAAAGAGAAGGATTACAAGATATGTAGGAGAGAGCCAATTATTTGCCATTCAGAGGGAGCAAAAGAATGTCTTTCCACTATGGAGGCAGAGACTGTGGTTAATTCAGAAAATAACAGTGGAAAATAATAAATAAATGAGGAAATCAAAGCCAAAAAACCACAACCCCAGACTAGGTCTGTGTTATTCAGAAGTTCTGACTTTTGCTCAGAACAATGAATCTGTTTCAGCAAGAAAGCCTTCCTTAGTTCTTTGTGCTTCCTTAAATAGTAAAACCTCCCTTTACATGGTTTTGTGTTCTTAATTTATACTGTGTTACATTTTTTTTACTTTTTTTTTTTTTTCTGTTCAGCAGCTGGCAGGGGGTGATAGAATTTTAGAGGGTAGGTGCCATATACAATACATAACACAGTCAGTCTAGTCCTCCCATTGTCAGTCATGGGTACTCAGGATTTATATCTCTACTGATGAGTTCAGTGTGACTACTGAGCAACTAAGAACCAGAATTTTGGTCTCCTGTTCATTAAAAAATTGTAAAATATGTTGGGCAAAAGCCTAGATGAAAAATTGAAAGAATTATTATTATAACTTTTACTCATATTCTCAGATTAAATATGGTTTTAGTTCCTGTTTCTTCCAGCAACTTGCTTGTATACAGCAATCTTGTCAGAAGGCATTAAATCATATGTAGGCTAATTACTTAATGTTTCTGAATTGCTTTGAACATGAAGTGTGTGCCAGGTATTACTAATACTATGTGAGACAACATTATGATAAGCTAGGGGTTTCATCTTCAGTTTCTTTTGTCAATCAGTAATATTTAAGCTTTGGTGCTACATATAGATTGAACGTATAATTATTTGAATTCACAGCAGATTGAATTCCATTCCCTCCCTTCACTGTAAAAGGAGAGAGGCATAATGTGTAAAGAAAGCAACATTCAGAGAGAAGAACATTCTTACCATGACCCAGGACCAAAAGGGATGGGATCCCTAAGCCCAGGGAAGAGTAGTGCAGTCCTCTAAGCAGAAAATAAATTAGTCTGTTTTAGAAAAATCTGTATAATTATAATAAATTATAATATGTTTTATTGATGTTCTAGGAATATCAAGTTCTCCTCTTAGCGAGCTGACCAACAGTTTGATTATTGTCATTGCTTGGAAGTTGCATTTTTGTTTTATGTAAGCTCAAGTTCTGTATGTTGTGTTTTCAGAAGTAAAATTAAATTTACCTAGTTACTTCCCTTGTCTAATTAATTCTGTGTATTACTTAAAAAATACTTTGAAGACTCCTAGATGTGAATCACCAACGTCTGCATTTCGGAAAAGAATTTTAATTTTCTGGGCAATCAAGTATCCTCAGTAATAGAGACAGCAATTTTCCATTCCAAAACAATACATGACATTGATATGACTTACAGCTTAATTACAGATGGAACCTGTTAAAATGATTTGCCTTTTTCACATAATTTACAGGTTAATCAACAACTGCTAGCAGTAGACCTATACTTGTCTATGGATTTTCAACTCCTAATGTCTTGGGTGAGTTTAGGAACTTCTGTGGCTCTTTGGAGATGCATAAGATGGTTTTGTTGTGGCAGTGGTCAGACTGCTGTAATGATATGTCCCATTTATTTAGTAGTAGGAAATCGAAGTGGTCATTCTAATTCCATTGAAGCTGCTTTGAGGCTTGGATTGTTTCCATTTCAGTAGTGTACATTTTATAATCTAAATAAATATGATTTCTCTTTTTACTCCCAGGCCTTACACCTTTCATGTGACAAACCTGTCTACGTATCTGCAGACTGCAGAGTGAGGGCATTTCCTGGTAGGCTGGAATTCAGGGTACACACATTCTGTCCAAAGGTATTGGTTGCACATTCTGATGGTCTGCTTCACAAAATAAAATTGGTTTGGTTTTTTTCCAAGCAAACCATATTTTTAATCAGTCATGTTTTCTTTCCATGAAAACATTGACTTTTTGTCATAATTAAGGAAAATAACTCTCTGAAAAACTTTTTGAAAAACTATTAATTTTTTTCCAAATATTTTCATAGGCATGGTCCTTCCTTTTTGATCAATATTAATATTAAGCTTAATGTCTAGTTTCAGGAGACCAAAAGCAAGAGCATGTGTCTAGCAGACTAATAGTGTCTGTGCAAGTACAACCACTTCCCTACTCAGGCTCGGAAAACGAAGGCCTACATGTTTTCTGCATCTCACACAAAGAGTGACTAAAGGACTTAAAAAGAAATGTAGGTTGACCAAGTGTATTGAAACAAAAATATAAATGTGAAACCCCAACACATCATAAATAAAATGAAATGTATCCAAACCCAATTAAAATGCAAATCATGAATTAAAAAAAAATCCACAACAAAACCATAACACAAACCCCCCACATTTATCTTGTTAACTTGAGACCCAGCTTGGGCAAAGTAGTTTCTTTTCCTTTGGTTTCCATGAACACAAGATTTTATGAGTACTGATATTGAATTACTACATATTATCTGAAAGTACAACATATCTGTCTGGGCAGTCAGTAAGATGTCATTCATTATTGTTTCACCTTGGGGACTGGATATTCAGTCTGAAAAAATAAACACTCAATGTGTGCTCCATCTCTGTGACAGGGCATTCTGTCACACCTTCCTTTCTGATATACAGCTCCTACCTGATACCAGATAATGGAAACCCTATCAGATTCACCTGTGTTGTAACTTAGTCCTAAAATACCCAAAATATTTAATTCCCTGGAGCTGCTCATTAAAAAGAAAAAGATTAAAAGCATGTTTTTCTGTTAAGTATTGATATGTGAAGTGCAGCTCCTATTTTGAAAGCTCAGTAAATGTTTAATGTCACTTTTGTCTGATCTTGTGTGTTTATAAATTGAGTTCTGTTGATTCATTTCCTCTGGCAGCACTGCAAAGTTTTGCTACCAATGGGATGAAAGAGGTCAAATTTTAGTTCCTTGGCAATTTCCCTTCTTGCCTATCACTTTCACAGGCTTTTACAATGTCATGAATCTCCCATGTTTTAACTGACTTCCTGCTTATGTATGAAGAGATTCAGCCAGCTTTCAAAGCTTTACTGATTGGTTCATGTTAGGAAGGTGTTTCCAGAACAGCAGCTACAGCTGAAAAGGTAACATCACCTTTCTTCTTATCCCTGCTGTTGGAGAGCAGGTAGTCCAGACCGCAAGAAATCTCTTTTTCCCTTGCTTATTTGAGAATGATACATGTTGGCTGCCCTGCACGGCACACTGCTGGAGAAGAGGAAATATTTACCTAAGGAGAACAAAGACATACACCTGGTCTTTACTTTCAGCCCTATGAAAGAGTCCATGGAAAAGTAATGGAGATGCAGCTGAGCTGCCTGCAGCCTTGCCGTTCCCCATCCCAGAAATGACAGACGAGGCCAGTCTCTTGCCTGCACGGCAGTCGAGTCCTAAAACCAAACAACATGAAACATGGCAGAGATCTTGTCCAGAAAACCCTGCCTTGCATATACAGTCATTTAGCCATAAAATGCCCTTAATATTTATGGGAGAATTTGCATTATACTTTAAACACACTGGTGGTCTTAGTTTGAAGTTGGACTCACACCCGAAGAAGCATTTAGGTTCTGAACTTCTTGGCAGGTTCTTTGCTTGGTCACATCAATCCTCCCTCCCATACCATTCTTCTCCACTCGGGTACCACCAACATGGATAAATACTGTGCCCAGGAAAGAGATTCATAAAAGAAAACTCACAAAAGTAAAAGGTCAAAACTCCAGGGCTGAGACAAATAGAGAAGAAGAACTTAATCCAATGTGATTGGCTAAGCATTAATGGAATTTAGATAGACTTTTTAGAGAAGTTAATTGAATTGCATAAAATATAAGTGGCTGTGCCCTTAAAAAATATTTTAATTTTTTTTATTTTTTATTTTTTTAGACATACTAACATGCCAAATTACTGAGCCAAATAAAGTGAATGATCTAAAAACAAGGTGAAAATGCTTACTATTTCCCCAATCAGGTATTGCTTCACACTATCCAGGCAATTAAGGTTAGAAGTCCTAAAAAAGACTCTGTTATCAGTGTATTTGGGGGTGGGAAATGTGGCAATAAAATTAACTAAATGGTTCAGGCTGTTTTTCCTTCAAATCTAGTACAAAATGCAGAAATTTTCCGTGAAGGTTTTTTTAATTAAGCAGAGGAAGTCCTCAAAAAACAGGTCTGTATTTTAGATTTTGTGCTACTAAACAGGACGAGAATCACCGTGTTTGTACACAAACCTCAATGTGATTTGTAGTGCGAGAAACTCCACATGAAAATGCCTTGCATTAAAAGTCCTATTAAATTAGCTATTAATTTAATGCAGCAAATTAAAAGCTACTATAAGCAGGTAGAAAACCCCAATGGCACTGCATCGTGTGTGCTTTACTTCAGCCTAATACACTGTCTGAAAATTTTAGACTGAGTTACTAGCAACAAATTTTTGATATTTTGAAGCAGTTGAAGCCAGTTGCCTGACACAAGGAAAAGACAGACACTGGAGTAGAAGGGCTTTTGGAATATAAACACAGAAAGGAGGCTAATAAAGTATTGTAACGGGTTTGTTTAGTGAGTGAGCAAAAGCAGGGATGGCGTGAGAGAATGAAAAGCACATCTTGCTCTTGCTTTTTGCTTCTCTCTATGACTGAAAAAGACATGAACATATTGATCAAAATAAGGTGAGAGAGTACATTAAGGTAAGTTAACCCAAAGTTCAAAATACAGCCTTGGCCATTTTTCTTTGAATTATGCTGAGTATGCTCAAATACTTAATATTTGATCTTGGACTTATATTTCAGGTGAGGGCAGCATAAACACGAATTTAAACTAATATCTTCTCTTGACATACTCTGACAGAGGCTGACCTCCCTTCCAAACAGTGTTTTGAAGGGCACCTTTCTGCAAAAGGAGAAAAAAAGTGGTGCAGGATCATTAAATTCCAAATGTAACTTATCTTATTTACATATACGCAGTAGTTCTGGGAGAAGAGAAGTTACACTGTATGGGGGCAAATGCCTCTTCGAGGGCAACCTGCACAAGATAGCTTAAGAGCCAAAACCTTGCCAGAGTATCCCACACTGCCTTCATTGCTGACCCTGCAAATAACACCAAGGACTGAATTTCAAATAGAAAGTCATAACTGTAACACAGAATATTTGCTTGCACCCCTAGGAGATCATGCCACTTGGTGATATTATTGTTAAGTATCTTCATGCAGCACTTCAGTTTGCAACATTCCTCTGAATTTCCAGAAAATGTTTTCACTAGAATATTAAAGAAAAAATGAACAAAAGAGGGACATAAATGCCTTGTGTAAAGTTTTTGCACTCTTTTTTCCAGTTAGATTTCAGGAGCTTTATAAGAAGAAATAAGCAGTAAAGAAATGTTTGGTGAAAAGAAATTGCAGTGTACTGGAAGGAAGGATGTGGTTAAAGCAAATGCCTAGAAGGCAGCAGATAACAATTTTGTTCCCAGATCTGACACAAATGCTCTTTTTGACCTTTCACCAAAGTATTTCCTTGCTTTGGAAGTAGTTTCTCTGTAAAAAGGGGGTGATAACAGTGCTTAACTATTTTTTCTGACAGAGGAACAGGGAAGTTTTTATTTATGCTTGTTGCAAGATTTGAGAACCTGAGAATAATTAAAACTGGATCAGTTTAGACATGCAGGTTTAAGTCTTTCCTTCAAATAAAACATTTAACTTATAGTACTAGGTTTATTTTATGCTAATTATATGTATTATAAAAAAAAAAAAAAAAAAAATCCTCATCCGATGAGGATTTGCTCAGTCCTGCAAATAATTAGCTAACTTCATTACTTGAAAATTCAATTTTCTTTTCATACAGTTAACCAAAAAAAAAAAAAAAAAAAAAAAGAAAGAAAAAAGAGTAATAATTCTTGTATATGACCAAGAAATCTAATTTCTGATAGAAGATTTTAGCACTAATAGTGTGATCCTGATGGGTTGTTAGAGAGAATTAGAGAAAAACAAAGACACTTTTTGCACCTTCTAAAATAACTTAGAGGAATGCTTTGATTGTTTTTTAGAATTAAGCCCACATAAAAAGTGGCATTTCCCTGTTTCTTTTCCAATGAGTTCTGGAGTGGAGAAATCCCCTGGGCAAGACTTTCAACTTGCTTTCCTTCTATTGTGGAGCAGAGAAGCATTGCTGAGGCCTGCAGAGTCTTCCTGCTTGTTTGAAGAAGGAGGAGACTATTTTCTACTGTGATTCAGCACCCACTGGATAAACTATCTCACCTCTTTCTGGCTTTTTAATATGGGAGGTTTTAGCCCTTATCCTTGTAACCGTGTCCCAAACAGGTCACAGGCTTAGGAGCCTGGCCCAGCAATACCCACCCTTAACTGAAGCAATGTTTACACGTAATACCATTTAAATTATGAAATGTTGGTTGTGGAAACAATAGACATATTCAATCACCATATCCCAGGACAAATGAGAGAAATATTCCAGAGCTCCTATCAGAGCTTAATAGGTATAATTTTGCTTGCGATATGGTAATACACAGCAGCTTTCCCTGGACGGCTGTGTAAAACAAAGAAGTGGTTGTCAGCCTTTCAGAATCAGATGTTAATGATATTTCATGTCTTTGTTGAGTCTGTGGAAAGCAGCTACTGCACCTAAAGGGGAAATGACTTCCATACCAACCTCCCCCAGCCAAAGTCGTTCAGATTGGGAAAACTGGACGAAGTCCATATTTATACTTCAGAAAGAGGTGTAAAAGAAGATTTCAAGACAGTATTGACTGAGCTGTCTCCCAGTCTCTTTACCCAAAGTTATATCTTATCATTGTGATGAAAGTTTTTAGTTCAATGTATTACAGTCTCTTTTCCCCCCTCCCTTCTTTTCCTTTTTTTTTTTTTTTCAAACATATATGAGGAAAGAATGTAATGTAAGCAAAACTCCAATGTGTTTCTGGCAAATGAGGAGTGTTTTCTACATCTCATATATTTTTGGAAGCATTTGAATCCAGAAGTAATACATCTTCCAAATCGGGAAGAAGGCTTTTTATTAGACTGATGCCTGCACACAGCAGAAAAGGGCTGTCTGCCCCAGCACTGCAGCAAGCTTTGTCTGAGCTAGTCCAGAAGATTGGAACCAGTCAAAAGAAGGGTTTCTGTAGCTTTATTGCTGCAACTTCATTTTGCTCCACTACTGTATGTCTTTGCTTCTGCAAACTTTCTTTCATTTGTTTTAAGAAGAGGTCTTAATTCCAATGCAAAATCCATCCAGAAAGGAGGGCCCCTCAGCACTGTATTCCAGCTGGTGGGGATTAGCTCAGTCCTTTTACCGGATACGTATCATTTTAATCTTAAGCCTTTAGACACTGTACAACATACTATTAAGTCTGTTACCAAATAAAACACTAAAAGGCTGATTCACTAAGGGTTACACACCCTTTGCAGGGAAAAAGCTAACATTTACAAAGGGATAACTGCCAAAAATCACTTAAATTTCATGTCTTTCCTATTTATTAAATCCCACATACACCATGTGTACAGTAACTTCCTGGGGATATGCCCCCGGGAGAAGTACAAGTCAAAATAAAGGAGCAACTGCTCCCCTGAAACATGTCCCTGGTTCTAAAGAATGATTTACATTGGTTCACATCAGAAAATCTGAAAAATTAAATTTATGTTATTCAAGAATAAAATGAAACCTTCCAGAAAGTGTGAATCATGTACTCAACCATGATAACGAGTAATACATTTCCTACAGGAATTAGTGGTTAGGGTATGAACCCAGGACATTAACAGAGTAAGGGAGTCATTTGCTAATGATCTTGTGCCAGCAACTTTGACTGCAGTTTGTGACTTGGGTGCTTAAACTGCAGCAATATTGCAGTGCTTGGTTATTTAGGGAAATGTGGGGGACAGAGTCATTGGACCTTGAACCACTCACTTGTACTGTTAATAGCAAATGCAGATGCCTGACTTTGCTCCCTGTGGAGCTTCTTAAACCCTGCTTTATCTGTCTGTCTGGGGTGAGACAAAAAAAATCTCTGATATTTATAACGTGCTTTGGATAAAGGGAGTGATCTAAATGCAAACTGTGATAGCCAGTGTTTATTGGCTAGCCTGTTGTTCTGACACAGGCTCAGAAGCATCTCACCACAGTATTTCAGCCAGTCATTTGAAGTTAATCACTATAGTTCCTGGTACTAAATTAATGCCTATGCTTATGGTACCATCTCAGGGCATGAAGATCATCTCAGGAGGTCATTAGGTGTGGCTCTGACAACAACACTGTGAATGAAACTGCACTGATAGTCTCTGCCCTGCCATTTGGGTAATACAGATGATTTAAGTTTTCTTCCAGGGGATTGGGTTGTTATTGTTGTTTTCAGTAAGAAATAACTCATCTGTTTTGGAAAACATTGTTTAATGTATAATGGAATATTCCACTAGCACTGACAGGCAGAGCTGCGCCACGCCAGCCAGCCAGTCCCGGGAGTGGCTGCAAATCAGGGAGCAGGCACCCCACTGAGGCTGTGTTCTGTGCCCCCCTCATTGTTATTTTCTACAGAAAAAACCCTGTTCTAGGACATGTTGGTTAGAAAAATTAAAAACCTGAATGTATGCTATGATCGAGTTTTTCGTTAGAGGATAAACCAGCATGGAATAATACTGTATAGAATTTGCAAAGCCTTTTTATATTCAAGATATTTGAGTAAGATAAATGGTAAAATCACCATATTCATTAAGCCCTGGGATAAAGTACCATTAGTCCTGCTGTGCAGATGTAGAAGTTGAACTAGAGGCAAAGATTTTTGTCTGGGAACTGAGGTAAAGATTTTTGTCTGGGAATTGAGGTAAAGATTTTTGTCTCAGACAGGTTTATAATTCAAAGTTTTTATTCAGTAGCCCTATGCTTAGACCATGCAATTCTCCCTAGCTCCATTTTATTGCAAGGATCTTGGTGTCTTCATTAAAGACCTAGTTTGAGGGTTCATATGATTTTTGTTAAAACGTCAGTGTTCATATATCAAAGAAAAATGTTTCAAGGCCATATATTGTGGGAGAAATCTGGAAATAAAAAGTATCAGTCATACGTAGCCTGAAGGCTCCAAGGACCACTAGACAATGTAAAAGCAATCAAAACCAAAATGTGCTTGTTTATGCAACAGTCATGATTTTAAAGAGAATTTTGTGATTTTTAAGGGATCCAACTCATGATTTTTCAGTACTTGGCCCTGGCAATACTGCTAGCCTGCAGTGGAGGATTTACATCTGATGACCAAGTTCCCCTGTCCGCTTCACATACAGTCAGTTTATTTTGGAGGATCATCAGACACAAACTCTGTTACATGTTAACAGCATTGCCAAGCTCAAGGATTCAAAAAATCATGAGCTAGTTTATTCTACATGGCAAAGGGATTAGTGAGAGAAAATGCAACAACAACAACAGCCCAACAAATGCTCTTAATATTTGCTCCGTTGTCTCCTCTCTGTGAGGCCTTCAGCAGTTCCGTGGTTCAGTACCACCACCAGAACCACCCTATTTATCTTTAGGGATGACGGGGATTTCTAACATTTAATGAAAAAAATATGGGTCCTGCTCTGTAGTATCCATAATCTGTTTTCAGGAGGAATGCAGTGGGAGACTTTTCCAGACCAAACTGGTCTGATCAGCCTTTGTTGCTGCGGAAATTGGAGGGGAAGCACCTGGGACCCCCATCCGTGCATTTACATTTGCAGAGCACCATCAGGGGGAGCTCTGTCACAGACTTAGCGCCAGTGCTCCACAGCTGCCTCACCTGAAAAAACACCTCCACCTCCACCTCTTCCTATGAGCAGTAAACAAATGCATCGAGAACATTATGGTACTTCCACCATTTCATCATCACTACCATTGAGACTGGCAGACAGTGTAGAGGTGAAAATTTCCATATAGAGCAATGAAGAACAGAATGATCAGTGTCAAAGTAAATGGGGTCAATCACATGGAGTTTCAGATCGAAGCTGCTGCGATTACTTGTGTGATTCTGCTGCTTTCTTTGATAGTCCCATTCAATTGCAGAGTCTTGCTGTAAGTTTTTGTGACCCTTAAATGAGGTACCATCTTGAGGAAACCTTTGCCTTATCACCAAAATCTGTTTCTATAGAGGTCCTGCCTTGATTTTCTCAAGGATCCATCCATTCAGCTAAAGCCCCTCTGCTCTGAAATGTCTTCTATTGAATCCTATTATGTGAGAGAATGGGCCAAGGAATTGCACCAAATGTGAATGTGATACATTGTGTGATCTAGGATGCAGTATGGTACACCAGTCACAGAGACAGCACTCAGATACTTTTTTTTCATATAAGAAGGAATATTCTTATTTTTAGAAAGTTAGAGTGGGATTTTTTTGATTTCTGTGAAGTAGAGAACTTAAAGACGGTGACTTGAGCTCTCCATGACCTGAAAATTTTCAATAAAGACTGAGGCATAGCGTGTTTCTGAAGTAAGATACAATGACAGATAACAATAAAATAGAGGGTTAGGATGATCTCCATTTCATCTATACGCAGGAATAAATCCCACATAGCTATGCAAGATGCTATGAGTAATGGAAAATGTTGAGTTTTTCTTAAGGATAACTAGGGAGTAATTAGTTAAGGAAAAGAAAACTTTACCCTAAAACCCAAACAACAGTTTGGCACAGTAAACCCAAATTCGTTGCTAAGACTAATTCTGTTTAAGCTAAAAATTGCTTTCATTTTGAACTTGTCCTATTATTCTTATAGTTGAGAATATGGGAGAACCTAGGAATTAACTCTTCATACATTTTGTTCATGCTGATTGAGGCACTTCTTAAATGCTTTTAAAGATTTGCAGAAAACTTCCTGTATTGCTCAAATTATGCTGTGAGTGAAGCCTGATGAATTCATTCCCAAAGAAATAGATTCAAGTCATTGCTGTTCTATTGCCAGCATCTGTAAAACTGCCTGGCAAAAAGCATGGAAACAGTTCATGCAACATTGCTCTGGCCATTTGTACAACAATATCTGCATTTAAAATAGTAACCTTATTTTCCTTTGTAACAGGACAAAGTAGAGGGAATAAAATTACAATTGCATGAATATTACCAGAACACCTTCTGAGAAACATATTTTTACCATGGTGAGGCTTTAAGGGTTTGGATGGTCTCCTCTGTATTGATCCCAGGACATCAAGGTCCCACGTGAAAAAGGAGTTTCCATGAGACTTTACAAGAAGACGGTTACTAGAACCTTTTGTTTCTGTCCTTTCCAAAATGTAAAAAGCAGCACAATCATTCTTCCTGGTCTTTTTGCTGGGATGTGAACTTATTCCCAATACATAACTGCTTCAAAATGCTGATGTCTCTTCTTCTTTCTCTCCAGCCCATCACTACCTTCAGCACACTTTTTGAAAGACTAGATCATGACGTCCTTGTGGCAGGGAATCTCTTTTCTCCATTTGTATTTCAGCTGCTAAGAGAGCCCATGGATGCCACACAAAAGTGATGATGAATATTACAAGTCTACTAAAGTACTTTTTACATTGTGAAGGAAATGACATTTGCCTGCTTCTAATAAAACTTGAACCATTTATGGCAGCGTTAAATATGTTGCATTCCACCTACAGGAGAACTGTGGCAGGAAGCATCTCCAGCCCAGCAGAAGTCCTGGTATTTCTCTCTTGAACTTTCTCTTCCCCTCATGCCGACAGTCGGGTACAATAAAACTGTTGCAAAACTGTGAAGTCACAATAAACCAACCCAAACTACCAGAGCAAACAGATTTCTATTCCAGTGAGGCCAGGACTCTCTACAGCCCCAAGGATGGGACTGACTGCATTGAATGGCATAGGAATTGGATCCTGACTGCAGCTCTGATGCATACAATCATGTTCTTACATTAAATGTGCTGAAAGCAGTCACTTCTTGGTACTTCGAACAGTAGTGTTTCAAGGCTACACCAAAGTCCAATGCCTTTATTTCTTCTGGACTAGAGGATATTGTCAGATGATCAAGCACTCCTTAGAATGTTAGCTGCATTTGTCGACACAGAAATCCTCAAGACTAGGATATCTGAAATATTTGTCAAGTTATTTGTAAGATTTCAGGGCATGGGGGCTGGCAGTATGCTTAAAAGTAGAGCAGAAAGCAGTGCCTTGCTGCATCTTACCTATGTGGAGGAGTGTGTCGATTTATCCAGAAAAATTTTAGTATGCAACTATTTGGTTTTGTGCAATGCAGATTATCCTGGAGAGGCAACATCCAGACTGTTATGCATAACCTAGCATGCTCAAGACCTTACTTGCCTACTTTACTTTGAGGTTAACGTAAGCATCAGAATAGATCAGAAGATGTTCCTGAATTCAAAAGTATACGGGACCTGAAAGGGAGCCAATCCTGATTCTTCTTGAAAGACATGAGGACCTCTTTGAAAACCATGGGAGCTTGACTTGCAGACTTGTCTGGAATGGTTTTGGAGTCCATTCCTCACCACAACTGAAATAATCAGAAAGGACAGCAAAATAGGTGAGCAGAGTTCACTGCCATTGAACAGTTTTCTTTCCTACTGTTGGAACCATGAACCGTCAGAGAAGACAGAGGGAGTGACAGAGAGAACTGACGCAGTGAGCAAGTCTTAGGACACATGGCCTTCCTATGTCACTGACACAGACTGCTGAGCAGAAGCACACCAAAAAGTATTAAACAGGCAGTAGCTTACATGCTGACCCAGAAGCTAGAAGATATGAGAGAAGGATGTGATGATGGAAATTTCAGGGGCTGTGGTTAAGAGGTGAAAGTGACTCAAGCTGAATTAGGATGTGCAGTAAGAGACTTGAATACAGTAACCTCTTGAGATCTCCATCATTGACTGCTGTCAGTAAAGAATTTGTGGCCAGCAGAACTGGGAGAGCATTTTGGAAGGTGCATGATGCTCCTGCCAGATCTATTCCCTCAAAAATTGACCTCAGGGAGTATCTGCCTTAGGTCTTGCAAGGTAGGTATGACCATCTGCGAAAAAGGTCTGTAACAAAATTCAGTAGCTATTAGTTGCAACAAAAAAGTAAAATAACTTCCATGCTTTCTGCCTCTGTCCAAAATACACTTGAGAGTTTTGAATGACGTTTTCTATTCCACTTCCAGATTCTTCTAGGAAGACCTCTGAACTGCTTGATTATAATTGATTTGTTCCTTATACACCCTGTGGTAAAGGGTTTCTTGGCTAAACGATCTCTATGTTAATAGGGATCCCTGTTCCTCCAATTTTATCCCTGTTCCTCCAACTTTTTCCTTCTGCTGTCTGTTGCTAATCAAAAATCTTGAATCCATGTTGATTTAGCTCTGCTTATGAAAAAGAAATGGAATATTTTGAAGGTAAAATAAAAAAAAAATGAGACATGGCAAGTGGAATCTCAGATTATTCATATCTTAATCACCAATACAACCTTGGCAAACAGAACTTCAGAAAAACATAGAAAATGGATTCAGGCTAGAATTTAACCTAGCTGCTGGTACAGGGTAAATTGAAGCCAATGAAAGACACGGAAAGAGAAAAATTATTATGACAAACTTTCTTCTTTGAGGAATGAGAGATGAACAAATACTACAAAAAATGTGTGGTCAAGGTTGACCAAGAAGTGAAGTACTTACTTTGAGGGAAAAAAGTACATCAGCAGAATTCCTACAGAACTCTTTACTAAAATTGCTGTGATGTCAACACCATCCACCTTCCCCTGGGAGATTTCCACTCCACAGAATGGGCTGGAAGGTCCTTTTATATGTGTCCTTGCACTATTTACAATGAATCTGGTTTCTGTTGTATAAAGACCACAATATTTATTTCAAAAATGAACCAGCCTTTGAGGTAGTTATGGGAGCAATTCTGCAAAACTACTTCAGAGGAGATACATTGATGCTCTTGGAAAGATCCTTTCTGGAGGTTTTGGAAATATGGTCAGTGTTTCTATGAACATAAGCAATTAATTCATTGAAAGCAGTGGCTAAACATCTTTATTTTTGTGGAATTTGACATAGGATTTTTGTGGGATTCATAGCTGGTCTAAATCTCACTGCATGCAAATGGATTTCTTTTGCATATGATTTGCAAATAGCTTAACTGCTATGTGCAGACATGCTTAAAAATTCACTACGACTAACATTCCTTCTAGAAAGTAAAAATCCCAAACAATTTCAACCACAGTTGTCTCATCAGCATTAGTTTAAAATTCAGAACTTTGTACAGACAGCAGAAAAACTCTTTCTAGGCATATTTTTGCAGACATAAATTTACAACTTCTCTAACAATTCAAAGGCTTTCATTAATTTCAAATATTTTTTTAGAAAATGTTCATCAAATTATGTGGAATAATATTGGTGAAAATTTGAATACTTTCAATCTGATACATAAGTAACATTTATTTTAATCTTTCCTATTGAATTTTAAAGAATTAGAATTTTCAGAAAATGCTTGCCAAGCTCTGAATATATTTTGCAGTTATTAATTCGATGAGTAAATTTGCTTGTTTTATTTGAGAAAATAAAAATACAAAACCTGGTCTTACTTTCACAGAACTCCTTCTAATTTCTAAAATTATACTGTTCATTGATATGCTTTTAAAGACAGTTACAGTTGTAATAAATATAATGAAACTTACCGGCAACCTTCTGTTATGTCAGTAAAAATACATGTTCTTTGACCAAACCACCAGTCCCATTAATTTTTAACTTCAAATGTCAAATTAAGAGTGTATTGTGGGCTGGGAATAATATGTTTTTCATGTAAAGATTATTTTTATACCACAATGTTTACTGCTTGAATAAAACAACCCAAAAACATTTCACAAAATGCAATTTCAAAGTTTTGTCTTCTTTATTCCTTGTGTGTGAAGTAAAAAGCCTGTATGCTTTTTCACTCCACTATGCCCTCAGTAGGGGTAAATAAATAAAGAAAACTTTGAATGCCAGCGAACCTTCAGGAGAGACAGCTGTTGTATTCCATTTATTGGTAGGTGCAGGCAGTGGGATCCTAAATTTTACAGTTGTTTGACATGTGATTTGTATGTGGCTGTCCTCTGTCTTTCAGAGACGAGAATTCTTTGTCAGGGGGGAATAATTTGTCAGGGGAGAGAGATGTCAAACATGGCTTTCTGTGTCATCATCATCAGACAGGTTTGATGTGTTATTGATTGAATTTATACGGGATTTGCTGGGAAGAGAAGGATCTACTCTGCTATTCACCTGCCAAAGGCACAACAGCAGATGATCTCAGGTTGTGTAAGTCATGATTGGCAGAAACTAACTTTCCTTAGTTCTTGGACTTTTGCAGGCATGTTTCTAACTTGTGGCAGAAAATGACCAGGGCCATGCAATACCTAGGACCCTGCTCATACTCAGACATACTATCATGAAAAATACTCCTAAAAATGCACTGGCATGAAATCTAAGACAAATGTCTGGAGGTAGATGGATAGAGGTATTGATAAAGGTAGACTGCTAGAAGCCACATCTGGAATGATTTTGACATTGCTTTAATTTCCTGCCCTGGCCTAAATAGTCTCTCATTTTCCTTTCTCTTCTTCTTTTGTCCCAAATATCTCATGTACATGGATTTTACATCAATGTAATTGGCTTTGGTGGCCTAAGCTCCCTGGTGGCTGTAAATTTTGCTCAAGATTTATGAGGTTGCAACTAAGATTAGAAACTGGATTTGAGAACAGCATATATCACGCAGAGATATGAATGGATTAATTTCTCAAGAAAATTAGATGGGTGAATTGAAAATGTTTTCTTCTGCTATAGTAATAGAGAAAGGGGGTTGGTATACTCAGTCAAAATTATGGCCTCTGAATCAAATCTTTAATATATTTTTCAATACATGATAATTTTATCTGTCATCACTATCAAATAGCTGTAATGTTATTCACTTAACATCATTCAAGAAACAACTTAACTAATGTCTCTGACAGAGAATTCATCTTCTGTTATTTCTCCAGCTGTATTTTCCTTCTTACAATCCCCAAAATGACTCTAGGACTGACTCCTCCTCCTAAATTACAATATCCAAACAATTTAAATTAGTATGTCATGAGATTGGAGTCGTTTTGTGTTCGACCTAATTATTAAAATTACTTTCTGAGAACTAATGGCATAATTACTCTTATAATTAGTAAAATAAAGAACCTGTAACTGCTTAGACTGGGAGCAGCTGATATGATCAAGCTTTAAATTGAAAAAATCCAAAATTTTCTTGCCTGTCATCTGTAGCTCAGTACATTTCAAAGGGAAGGCTGATACATGCCTGCAATGACTATGTTTAAACAACTAAATCTTGTCTCCACCTTAGCATTTGATTCATTACTCACTGATGAACCTTTGTCCCTACTTGCCTGTTACTGGGAAAACATACAGCAGTGTCTACTACAGATACCAAAACATACTTGCTGCAGCACTAGTGATACTGCCCTGCAATAAAACAGGAATGGGAGGCTGAGTGAAACTGAAAAAAGGGCTCGAGTTAGAGGCTGACCTTCCCAGGGTATAGCTCTGCTAAGCTCACTGCCCAGCGGAGCCCTGGGGCATCCATGTCAGGCATCACCATTGCAATTTGCTATGGGTGTAAAGCTGGGACCAGGGGGATTAGGAATCTTTGCTGGCTATTCTTTTTCTTGCTCCTTTTTCCTTTCATTTTCTGTACCATCAGAGGACTGCCCATCTTGCTGATGCTCAGTGGGACATTCTTGAACTAAGACATCCCAGGATACACCATTTGGAATGTGATCTACATATATGGAGTGCACATTATGCCCTTTTGCACAATTTCCTTCCTGAGAAAATATATCCCTGGTATAATTTTTTTGGCTATTTTGGCTGTGGATGACACAGGCATGTCTGTCTCTCCGATTAGATAGACCTCCTGGGGAAAAGTACATTTCACTTACTGTGTATGGCACCAGTTCTAGAAAACCTTTCATGATTATTTGTAGTATAATGCAATATATGGACTTTTTTATTATTGGATGAATGATGGAACCCCCTTCTCCCTGGATTGCATTTCTAACCTTTTATTTTGTTAAGCAATCAGCGAGATGTTTATACCTCTTATTTTGATGCTAAAGATCCTGAGATTTTCAAGTAAATGGTTACTGTGTTTTACTGTAGCTTTCTCTTGATTTGCAGCCCCAAAATGCCAGAAAATGTGTTTTTGAATGCTCAGTTATATTTCAGCAGG
>NW_008246058.1:6709806-6724756 GCF_000691975.1 Corvus brachyrhynchos
AAAGAAGAACACCAAACCATTGCATCAGGGTTCAATTAGAGTAAATGGAATAACTGCTCATAAACATTCTAGTGTGTTAATATTTTGGGCTCAATACCCATCATGAAAGCTATGTGCATCTTCACTTTGAACACATGACCAGACAAATCCATAATAAATGACACAGAATTATGCTGTGCCCTACAGAAGTATCCTACACATCTCAATTTGTACATAAATGCAAAATGCAAAAAGGATATAAATTCCTCAAACAAGAGAGGAAAAATCCTTTAAATATACTTTTTTTTCTGTTAATAATACTGAAAATATTTTCCAGAAGGGTGTGTATAACTCAAAATGGGCGTGGATACTTCTAAATCCACAATACAGCTTTTTCTCCTGTAGCTGATTTCACTCAAACATAAAATGACTGACAAACAAGATGTTTTACCCACATTATCGTTTAAAGAAAAAATGAGTAACAAATGTACAAGTTGCTATTTTGCATTTTCTTTTCATACTGACATCTTGAATAAGACATACATAGTTAAATGTTTCTCAAAATTCAAATGATGAAGGAATTGTTACCCTAATTATTAATTCAAATACTTTCTACATCCAAAAAATGCAACAGAAGATGTTGAGGCCTGCACCATCATAAACAGGCGTGAAATTCTCTTACACACAAAAGCTAAGATGGGCTGCCATGACTCTGAGCAAAGATGAGAGTCTCCAAACTATACAAAGATACCAGTGTTTGAACAGACCAGACAGGGTAGGTGGTCCCCCAGCACACAAGAAGGCAGTGACTGGAAGAATAATGAGGACACAGGTTGCTTACCTTCTACGGTTCTGTGTTGCCATCACAAGAGTAATCTGCTCTAAAGAACTATTTATGGTTAGTGCTAATGGGTCATCCTTTGCTATGAGGACTTGGATCTTGACCATGTGTGGCTACTAAAATTTGCCCTTGGTGGTTTTTGTAAAGATGGAAAACTATGTGCACAAAGATAGCTCCCTGAACTTTACCATGGAATTCCATTAATTTTAGTCTTTACTCTAAAATGTTTCCTCTCTGAGACGAGGACAGGCCATTTGTACATTGGCCTGAATCTTGCCTTTGTGTAGTTGATATATCTGCTGCATTTTCATTAATTCACTGGGTATACAGCATATTTGAAATGAAAAACATGACTGAAATAGATGCTAAATTTCTACACAGAGTGAGATTGGTATTTTTAGGAGCAAATTACTGTGGAGATATATCTGGAAAGAAGACCTTTGTTGCTGTTTTGCTTAACACCTTAAGCACATTTGGTTTTGCTGCATTAAGCTAAATTAAAATCCTACATAAATCCATAATCATATAATGCAGTTGTAAACTTAAAAAGTACCAGTTTTATTTCATGTTGTCGCATGCTTTTAAAAAATGACCTTTGTTATTAGGTGTTGGATTGTAACACATTACAGGGTCCAAGGAGAATTCACTTGGGACTTCTGCACAGCATTAGCTTATCAGAGACATGTACAAATGTTTTCAATAAGAAGGTAACCCTTAAAGTCAGGCATGGAAATAGAACTTAGTTAGCAAAATAAAGCAAAGACTACAGCATTCTCGTTTTTTAAACAAAATCCAGGTAGCCTTTTCAAGAGGCCATCAAAGCTATAGGTACTCATTTTTAAACTATCATTGAACTTTAGACTTTTAATTAAGATCAATCTCACTGATTGCAGTAGTAAAGTGAAAGGAAGACAAACAGCACTTAAATAACAGTGCTTCCGACTTCCAACTGGAGCAATAAATGCATATAAACAGCATATTAATACTGCAGATACTAGATGTGCACTGGTGTCAGATAATGCTTCAGACCTACTCCTTCAAGAGCTTGCTGTGCAGGTTAGGAAACCTGCCACTGCCCACCCTGTTCCATGCCATCTCCACTCTCCACTCCAGACTATATGTGTCCAGGAATATGTACCTATATGAATAAGATACATCAGTTCTTTTCCCCAAAAGGCTTGTGGGTTTAAGCTTTAAACAAGATTTAAGCAGTTCATATACTGCAGGCATGTAGAAACCATGTTTCTGAGGTACACCAGTTATAAGAAGGATTACGTGAGCTTTTATAACTGGGGTAAAAATGTTTGTTTTATGTGGTCCTTTTACAGCATCTTTCCCTTGACAGCTGAACACTTCCAATGATTTAAAATGGATCTCTTGTTTCCTTTCCTTCCTATCCTCTTTCATTTTCAACAAAGAAGTCCCTTGTTGTTTCTGTTCCTGTTTCTCTCTGCATGTAAGGGAGTGGAAATGTTGTGTGCCTCAAACATGTCAGAAAAGTTCATGTCATCAAAAGGAGTTTGACATTTTGATCCCAAAGAGACTGCATCTCCAGTCACGTCTTGAAGAAAGGAGGCCCATTGTCTGTGACCAGCTCCTGCACATCTCCCCCACTCAGGGTATTCCTTCTGTTCCTCTAAAGCTGAATTTAGAACAGTTCATCTGGGAAAATACAGTCACAAAAAGGTAAGCTACCCTAGCTGCCCTGAGCCATTGAAAGGGAACATTTCAGTATCTTCTTCAACAGTACTTCAAGCTTCCCATGCATGACCCTGTTATGTAAAAGAGAGATATTATGCACCCTATTAAGTAAAAAAGAGGTATTATGACCTGTGTGATGGTCAGATACAGCAGCACCATTTGCTTCTAAGGAAGCCAAAGAGCCGTGCAGAGCTGCTGTTACTAGCAAAGCTTGGTACGAATAGGTAGGCCAGGAAGAAGAGCCAGGGGCAATTGCTGTCAGTTTTCCTTCAGGTGTTATTAATGAGAAATTAATTGGTGGCTTCAGGTACAGCACACTTTTTTTTTCACCCAGTGAAATCCCTTGAGTAGATTACATTTTAAACTCAGTCCCTTGAATCCTCTTCAGGGTATGGAATAGGATTTCAGAGGCTATTGAAATAAAGTTTGCTAGTTTTAAAAATATTCTGTTTTGTAATCACTAGGGAAGAAATCAACTGATTCCAAATGGAAAATGTATACAATTTTCCATTTGGAAAGTTTTTTCAAATAATTTGGAATTATTCAGAGCATCAGAAAGACAACAAAGAGTTAAAAATCCAGAAGATTTATCCACAAGATAATGAAAACCAAAGAATATGGGCAGAAAGTAGGGCACAGTATTCCTCTCCCGATCCTGTGGACATAAAAGACTGTAGGTAGCAAAGTCTGATGGTCTCACTGCTCCCCTTTCTCAATCAAATCAGAATGACTTCTTTTGTACTACTTCTTTCCTTCTCCAGATTTGTCTAAAAGCCACACAAGGAATTTTTAATGGGAGCTTGTTGGTAACTTAGAGATCCATAGGGCTTGGAGAAGTGAAAGCTTCCAAATATGGCAGAGGAGATAGGATGAGTTTGGTATCACTGTGGATGCTTTCTGAGCATTCTTATCAAACATAGCCTGACAGGTCTCATAAGCTGCAGCACACAGGGCAACAGAATTGTTATGTAGTTCTGAAACAGAGAGAAACCAAGCTCTCCTACTATACCTTTTCCCTTTTGAGTTTCTGATTAGTTTTTCTTGTAGAAAAACATGTTAAAAATATATATATTTAATTATAGATGTATTTAACCAACACTTAATATTATTGCATAGACAGATTAGATATTTTTGTGTATACAGGACACTTCCACCTCAATATTCAAGCTATGTTAAACACACAGTTTGCTTCCAGTACTTCAAAATCTGCTGACAATTGAGTGTTTAAGGTGTACCCTTGTCATTCATACAGAGGGAGTTTTGCATTAGCCATGATGTATTTAAAAATGCATAGGCGGCTCTGATTCTACTCAAGTTTGCCAGGAACTGAAGGTTTGGACATCAGAGCTTTCCTCCCTATCCACGTGGAGAGCAAATCCCATCTTCCCAATGGAAGGATCAGGCAAAAATTCCATAAGCACAATCTCACGTATACCCTGTGCAGAAATAATCCACAGAGAGGGCTGTTTGGCTCTTGCTGCATTCTTAGCTGGTCAATCACAATAGCGCCAAAGATTTCTTGCCAACTCTCAAACACTTCTCTGACACAGTTTCTTTCACATTCTTGCTCGTTTTCCTCTTATCTTCTATCTAAAAAAACCTTAAGGAAACTCAGAAGGGAAAAAAAACTTTCTGTATTTATTTAAATAACATTAACACAAGGGTGTAAAATGCCAAGTCTGGACTGCAGCTTCAACAAGGCAAAGGACTATTTAAGACAGCTGGGAAAGCCTCAGCAGTTCAATTCAGTTCCCTGCTGTCTTACAGTGTCCCTTCCAAACTGACTGTGATTCTCCCCTCATTTTCTAGATCCTCAGAAGTCCTCTGTCACAGTACCAGAGGATCATAGAGAGGTCTATAAAAAAGTGTATTTTAAACATACTTTCAGAAACTTGTTCATTCATATTTAACTAATATTCAAAGTAGCAGCTAAATTATCCTTGACTACTTTCCATCTTGTAATCACTCCATGCTTTGCAGACTGTCTGTGAGCTTGACAGAAAAAGGCATCAGTTCAAAAGGTTTCTCCTATTGATTTGAGACTGGATTGCCTTTATTTGGTTTCCTATTACATCAGAAAGAGTCCTTTGAAATCTGTGCAAACCTGATTTACACTGGTATGACAGCTCTTGGGAGCCACTCTGATGATCAGAACCCTTCGTTCTGCCCCTTGCAAGGGCCAGTGGTCCAACCTCAGGTATTTGTCTACCTTGGCCATCCTTCTCCTCAGACTGAAAGCTCAGCTCAGGAATGGTGTTTCATGTGACTGTGGTGTGTCCACTGAGCTGCATTCCAGGGCAGTTGAGTGCTTCCATACAATGATGATGAGGATAGAAAGGGTGGGTCCCAAAGATCAGATCATCACAGTCTATAAACAATGCACACAAGGCTCTCAACGCCCCAACCCATGCATAAACTCTTGCTTCTGGAACAAATGACCCCTTCAGGGAATGATGCAGTGGAGGAGGAATATGAAGTGTGCAGGGTCTGGTCTGGCTGGGACCTGGGCTTGTAATAAAGATGCTTTTGCAACATTAATATATGCCTGTTTTCTTGCCAGCTTTGCAGAGTGCCAAAATTTGGCCCTAAACATTTAATGAAACCATTGAGATTTAGAATCAGACAAAGCAGAAAATAGGAAAGTGAGGAGGGAAGAGGAAGAGAGAAAACTGTACAAAAGGCATCTGATTAAACCAGTGATAATTACTGATATTGTTCCTCTCTGAGCCAGGATCACACTTCAAAATAAAAAGTGGAAGATAATTTTGTTAATAATTTTAATCAGCTTCCTTTTCATGAAGGATCAGAGAATACTAACAGGCAGTTTTCCAAAAGACAGATGATTTGTAACACCATCAACTCAATAACTGAAACAAGAGACTTATTCTCTCTTCCATTTGACTGAAGTAACGGGTTCCTCCATTGGATGAACAATAGAGAGAGATTGAAAAGCCTTGATTTGACCTAAATGAAATATATTCTTTCCTAGCAGATGCTTTATCATGTAGTTTATTTTTCTCTCTCCCTCCAATGAGCTTTACAACCATGTTGTCCTGTTTGTTTTCAGTCTTTGTTCCCTTTCCTTATACCAGGTTGAAGTCTGGCTGGCTTAAGCAGCTCAGGGTATTATCCAAGAGGAATTTGCTCGAGTTTCCTTGGCAACAGGAGCCACAAGAAGCTCAGTAGGGCACATTTTTGAGCAAGGCTTTTTGTTTTCCCTTTAACCATTCTTGATGTGCATCAAAGAGGGAGGAGCTGATTAGGTTCAAATTAATCAGGTAAACGGTGGTGAAAGGGAAGGGCTATTATTTGGCTCAGTTCTGAATTTGTCAAATAATGTGAAGCTGCCACTGCTGTTAGCATCCCTGCTGTTTGCCTAGCAAGTCTCAATAATCTTTATACCTAACAAGATTTGAAAAATGAGTAATTACAATAATTACATGATCTGCATGATTTGATTTAACTTTTATATAGCAACTAATGCCTCCTAGAATTGAATGCAGGCTTCGGTGGATCGATGCTGCATTTATTCCTACTGGGTCCCTCGTGGAGACCCTTAGGCGGCACTCTCCCGGCACCTACGTGTGCACACAGTCTCACCTTCACAGGTGGTCGCGAACAGCCACTCACACCCACAGTCTGTGCACGAACCGGAGACAGAGAGGCGAGAGGGGTTCTCTGCATGCAGTTCTGAGGCGTTTAATGGCAACACAGCCAAAGGGCGGCAGAGGCAAGAAAGAACAACCAAACCAAAAGCCCTCGCTGGTTTTATCCTGAAAACCCCCAAAGGCGGGCAGAGCATCCAAAACCAATAGTCTGAGGGCTAGGGGGCAGAGGCAAAGTTGAGTGACATAACAGGGGCCACTGGGAAAAGGGATAAAAGGGGGGAGAGGGCCAGTGACCAGCAGAATCTAGACAAAGGGAGAACTTTCTAGCACTGTTGTAGGGAGAGATCACTTTTAGGGTAACTTGGGGGGTGTAAAGTGGACTTAGCCCCCACAACATCCTAGTTTTAAAGGCTACATGACTTTATTAGTGGGCTTTTCTATATAATTGTTTCCTGCCACTGTTTCCTGTTACTGAGAAAAGTCATATAATGCCATTGCAGATGAACTACCAGCTTGGAGTAAACATGGTACTCTAAATCACGCATAATACAATAAATCATACTCCTGCCATTATATTAATGCTTTGCAAATCTTTGCATTTGTTTTTCTCTGGAGTTGGAGGAAACACAGTAGGAAGCAAGGTTGTGAAATCCTGAAGAATTTCATTGTTGGTAGAGCTGCTTGAGAAATTATGCTCCTCCTCTTTCAGAATAACTCAGTATGAAAGGAAACATTAATTTGTTTAAATTTTGTTTTATAAAAGTTTTCATTCAGAACCTAAATGTTCAATTTTCTCATTAAAAGTACCAAAGTGGAAAATGTTTGTTGTTTTTTTTTTCTTTCACCTTATCTTTCAATTCAAACATCTTGGAAAGAACCCCAAACAACTGAACCCCCCCCTTCCCCCCCCCCCAAAAAAAATCACAAGGTACTTAGAACCCCAAAATAATCAACCAGTGATAGCTTCTGTTTGTTAGAAGGGTTCCCTCTCTCTCTTTCTGCCACTGCCATCCCAGTAATTTCTCTGTTTTCTGCTACTGCAAATTTTGGAAAACAATGTTTTTTTAGTTGCTGAATGCAGTTTGGAATACTAGTTGTTATTCTTCTCTTTCAGCCATATGCAAATTTGTTTTCCAGATTCCAAAAGATAGTACTTTTTGTTTGTTTGTTTTGGTGGAGGGGTTTTTGTAACTGAAAACTTCATGGAAAAAAATCCTTTTGTGTAAACTTTCCATCACTGGTGTCAGACAGAGGCAGGGGTTCTTTTGTTTGTCTTAAAAGCATGAGCAAAATTTCATCCATCTTTCTAGAGGTTCTCATGGTTTATGAGCAGAACTAAAATAAAATAATGAACCACCCCAGCTTTTCCTTTAAATTCTCATCTGAACTATTTTACTTGACACTGGGGCAAAATTTTGGCATTGCAGCCTGTGCTTTTCTATCTCGGAATGCAAGGACTGGGACAAAACACCTGTTGCTTCTTGGCTCTTCCATGAAATAGGACTGTTTTAACTCAGTTTGAATTCTTTAGCATTTGAAGAATCTTACTAATATTATTATATTATAAACCTGGGAGTGCTGGTGAATGGGTTAACTGTCTTGTGCCTTGCGGAGCGTCCCACCACTGAGTGTACTTCCCACATGCTGCTTCCTGGTGTCGTCACGCCTGCTATGGACATTGAGAGATGAGCTTCATGATTATTAGCAGAGACCGCACAATGTATTTTGTGTGTGTCTAATAATAGTAGGCAATTGCTGTTATATAATTTTTATTTTTCTAGCGATCATTTATCCAAATGCAAAGAATTGGCATATTTTGTAGTTGCTGAGACATAGCTCAATTGTAGCTCATTCAGCAGTAGAGATCACTTAGATGATGCCCAGATGCCTATTTTTATAGCAAATGTTTTTATTACATTTCAGATCCCTGTCCTAGGAGTTTTTGCTGGACTTAAAAACTGATCTGCCTCAGATCAGAGCCTGATATATCCTATTAAGGACACTCAGCTAAAAAGAATACTTCTCGCTGACACAGAGGCTTAACAGATTAATGAATTAGTCTGTAATACCTTCTCCTTCTAAGGGCTGGTTCAAGTTCTGCTGCTGTTACTTTGATTAGCACTATCTCCTCTGGTGCTGAGCCAGGCAATTCTGTATATTGACTGTGCTGGCATTTCTTACTGCCGTGAGAGAAGCAGAGAAAGAATCCTGCCCTATGAAGTTTGCATCGATCCAAAAGTAAAATTGTAAACATAACAAAAAGAGCTGTATTCTGGAAGGAAAAATGGGGTTGTTAATGGTGTGGAACAACTGATGTTGTATCCAGCCCATCCTTCTTCCTTTAAATATATAACATTGTTAGTATAAGTTGTTGAATATGCTTTATATCAGCAATAATCCTTCAAAAGTTGGTCATTTCATGGCATTATTGATATTACAATCCACAGTGGTTTATGTTATTAACTGCCCTCTGTTTACCTCAGGTTGTTAATCAGAGAGCCAGCCATTAAGTCCTGGCAACATATGATTTCTCTAGGATTATTGCTAACATTTCTGCTGCAGTCAGGAGGGTTTTCTGGCTTACCTCAGCAATGAGGAAGTCTATAGCTGATCAAATGTGCTCTTGCATGCAACCGTCACTGCAATTGATGGGTATTAATAGGAAAGGTGAAATCTATTAAAGAAAACCTTACTTTAAACCCACTCTTCAATCAAATACTAAATATTGACACTCTCTCCCACCCTCCCCCACCCCAGAATTCTAGAATACACAGCTCTAATTATGACTGACCTTCTCAAGATTATAAATGGCAAGATGGGCAATATAATATCCCGTTCTGCCTCACTTGAATTGTCATCTTTAATTAAAGAAGTTCTATGTCCCACATGACATTTCTGAGCAAAATGCCTCTCAGAGTCTTGGGGAGGGGAGGGGAAGGAAGACTGGGACAAGTGTTTCGGCTCTCTATTTGCTGTTTTCTCCATAGTGATTTAAGTGGTCAGTGTTGCAGCATTTAGAGATTGGCCCAAGAAATTCTCTTGTGTATTAGCAGATGCTAGCCAGGGTTTGGTGAATGCTTTAAGCAGACTTCCACTAAGCAGGCAGACTGTGCCCTGTACTGTCACTCTGAAGAACAGTCATTCTGGTCCTGAAAGCAGGATGTTACTGAGAGATTTTGTATTTAGTTGCTGGGATGTAACCTACTGTTGTCCCCATTTTGCAGATGAATTTTGGGGCATAAAAACCATAATTCAATAAAATAATTCAGAATCACGGAATCGCAGAATATGCTTAGTTAGAAGGGACCACAAGAATCATCAAGTCCAACTCCTGGCCCTGCACAGCACCATCCCCAAGAGTCACACCATGTGCCTGAGAGTTGTCCAAACACTTCTTGAGCTCTGCCAGGCTTGGTGCTGTGACCACTTCGTTGGGAAGCTGTTCCAGTGCCCAACCACCCTCTGAGTGAGGAACCTTTTCCTAATATCCAATGTAAGCCTCCCCTGATACATCTTCAGGCGCTTGCCTCAGGTTCTGTCACCAGGCAGAGAAGAGATCAGTGTCTACCCCTCCTTTTCCCCTCATGAGGAAGTCTTTTTCCATGCCTGCAGTTCTGTTAAGTAATATATCAGGAGCCTTAAACCTAGTAGTGTTTTTTGGGAAACCCTGTCATAGTGTGTGGAGACACCTCAAATATCTTTGACATACAAAGTTTCAGGTAGAAATGCTGTAATGAGTGTGAGTGTGCTCCTGGTGATTGCTTACCTCCTGTCAGAGACTTTTTGAAGCTCACAGAAGAAATATCTCTGTATTTCAGTCCTCTGTGGAGCTTGCAGTGCTGAATATGCTCAGAACAATACTTTCTTACTCATGTTGTGTAAGACTGTGGTGGTTCCTGCTGTCACATGAATCAGTGACTGGATGAGACATCTGCAACTTCAGTTCCCTGGAGCCTGGTTGGCCTGAGGGGCCCTCCAGACACATCCCCCATTACTATATTCCCCATAGCAAGGCTGCCCTCAGTGCAGGTGAAGTAGAGTCCACCCCTCATGCTGAACATCAGCCACTATATAGGAATGCATTAGATGTGAGCATTCACTAAACAAATCATGGAGATGTAATGAACTTTCCCCAGCTGCCCACTTACCTCTGAATTCTTCTATTTCTTTACTATTAATTAAGACAGTTAAAAAAACCCAAAGCTAAAACCCCCAATTGCGTCTGCATTAGACATGGAATAATCTCTTCCATTGCAACAGTCAATCCATGTCACTAAAATTTTCTTATAGAAATTAGTCAAGTCACAATCTGAAAGAAGATGATGAAAGACAGCAGAATATGACTGGTCTCTGAAGTAAAACACTCCACTGAGAAGAATCTTGGTTTATTCCCGGAAGTGCTGCAACTGATGACAGTGTAAGGTCTTACTCTTTGCTTGCTTGGAGGAAGACTTGGCTGTATTTTAAGAGCATGAAGCTTTGGTCTAGCTTTGCTCCAGTAGAAGTCAAATCACACATTTTTGATGCGCAAGGGTGAGCAAGGGATGGGAACATCTGTCATATGAGGAGAGGCTGAAGGAGCTGAGACTGTACAGCATTGAGAAAAGAAGGCTCATGGGATCATACCAATGTGTATAAAGACCTAACAGGGAATGGAGGTAGGCTGAAGATGGAGCCAAACTCTTTTCAGTGATGCTCTGTGACAGGACAAGAGGTAATTTGGCACAGGTGAAAAAACCAAGAAACTAGTTTTAAATGAAATAAAAAGCTTTTTCTGTGTGGGTGGCTGAACACAGGAAAAGGTTGATTGTAAAGATATTCAGAAACCATCTGGGGATTGTCCATGAGCACCTCGCTCTAGCTGACACTACTCTGAGCAGGGGTGTTAAATTAAGTGATCTCCCAAAGTACTTAACCAGACTCAAAGATTCTATAATTCTACCATCTAAAAATATGATTCTAAGATATAAATTCATATTTCCAAATATTTTACACATTTATACATTGCTATATTGCAGTAAACCACATACAGACTTTTGTTTTCCAAAAATGACTCTCAATGTTTATGTATTCATAGGTGCATTATTTACAGCTACATTTTATTTAGTTATACTTATTACATACTTTTATATAGACCTGCAATTTTTTAGAAATATCTAAATGTACAAAAACTTAACATAAAATTAACCCTAGCTAATAAAGAAGTTCCCTAAAATTTTGATATCTTTCCTTCACCAGCCCTTTAAAACCAGATTTTCAAATAAACAAAACATTATGTTCCCCTTCTAGGGAACCATTCTTTTATGCTTCACCTGCTTTTCTTCTTCATCTTCTTCTTTCTTCACTGTGACCTTCATCTCATTTCATCCAAGAGCTTTGACTTTCATAACCTGCATTTTCCTGATGCACCTTTAAGATTTCTCTTCTTGACTGGGCTACCGCATTTATGCATTTTTAGACAGTACTGAAAAATTGGGATTTTAGCAGACAATATTTAATCACAACTGGATTAGAGGAGAAAGGGAACACAGTTTTTTGCTTCCAGAACTAAATAGTGGCAGGGGACCAAATTAATGTCGTGGCACACATTTTGGGAGCGCAAAAGTGATTGCCGTCCTCTCCTCTATATGAAAACAGCAACTGCAGTGCACAGCCCATGTGGAAAAAGCCCCTATCTGTGCTTTGCCTTGTGCTGCTGCCAGTCCCAGGGGCTGTGTGGATCTCAGGGGTTTTGGCATTCCATCTTCTCTTTACCTGGGAACACATACAACTCTCTAACAGCCTGTGCAGAGTGAGAAAGATTTCATAAGGTTGGTTTTTTCCCTTGTCCTTGTTTTTTTTTTCCTTCCTTTTATAGTCAAGGGCAGTAAAACCTTGAATAAAAAAACAGCTCTGAAAGGGAGCTGTATAAGGTATTGATGATGAGGCTTTAATTTATCCATATTATTAATCTTACCTGTTTACATAGGGTTTTAGAACACAAAAAATTTTGCTTCACAGCTGGATTGGTTTCTTTCTATATTATAGCAGTAGTTCAACACCCATTTAGTACCTCAATTTTTACTCATTTGTATTTCTTGTTTCTGTGATCTAGTTTCTGTCCATCTCATTCACCTGTTGTGGAGATAGCCATATTTGTTTTCTGTCTTACCACAGTCTACTTCCCTTGTGTTGCTTAATGTAGTTCTCCGTCTTGTCATCGTATTTCCTGTCTTCCGCCATGAGTATTTGAATGGTCTTTACTTCTCATTGGTCTCAAACCCATCAACTAGAAAGGGAAGGTGTTGACAACATTTTCAGTTGTCGTCTTAAAGAATATTAAATCTTTTCATAAGCTGATCTGCTTCAAAAGCAGGCTGTCAGAAAACAAGCTATTACACATCTAGAACTTGGCTTTAATTTTCTTTCCATCATTTTTCTTGTTAAGTCATTCTCTTCATTAATGCACTCAAATAAAATTGGAAATAAAATAAATTACACTGCAGATAAAAATCACTGCTATAGATCTCATCTGTTCTCCAAAAGGATCATTCAGTAAATGGTGATTTTTTTTTTTTTACTTTCCTGTTCATTTTAGAAAAAAACACCTACTAAAAGTTTCTAAAACACTGTTGAAAAGTATGCGCATTCACAACCTGAAATACAAAACATCATCAGATTTTATGTTTGGTATTCATGTTTTGAATCTTCAGTACATATCTGAAAGGCACAGACTATTAAACATAGGCCCTTTGGAAATTAGGGATATTGTCAGTACAATTCTCCTTTTTAAGGATCTGTTCTGCCAAGCTCAGTTCGTCTCTGATATTTATCTGCTTTTGCTCCTGCACATTTCTGTTCCATCCATTCCTGTAAGTTCCAAGTTATGTACATCTCAAATCTTTCACTGTCTTGATTTCAGAAAATGTTTAAGGCCAAGATTGGTTGATTGGGATCAGTCAAAGGTTGTTCAGACATGTTCAAAAGGTATCTCTGCAAGTGTCTTTAAAGCAGTATTTTGTTAATGAGCACTCTGATGTTTGCTGCCTGATATAGTGTGTCACATGCTTCTCACAGTGCCAGGCCAGGTCCATATATATTCTTATGCTCCCAGAAGCAGTTGACCCAGCCATATCTTCTAAAACTTACTTCTGTTCCATCACAGTTCTTACAACTCCTCATCTTTAAACTATGGAGAAGTTTTCAGTAAATTGAAGTATAGACAATTTTGGACAAATTATTTTATCTTCTCTTTTGCCTCACTTTAATTATGTCTGGTGTTAGCTAGAAGATGTTCAGAACAGGTTGGTCTTTTTGTACATTCCTTTACAGTTTCAGTTTCTCAGAAAAGCTGTGATGATTCCTTTCCCTTTTTATTCAGTTTTGCTGTTTGAAAACTGGACATGAGTATTGTTCGCTGTTTTTCCATATGAGCTAAAGTTATATAAGAGTTCAAATGTTGACCTTATTGGCAAGCTGGATGTCACCTCTGGTAGGAATCGAAGGATACAGGCTCTTTAGGAGAGGCAGGCAGGGGAGGTAAGAAGATGTGTCACCCTTTGTGTCAATGACCAGCTGGAGTTCATGGAGCTCCATTTGGGAATGGATGAGGAGAATATATGGGTCAGGATTAAAGGAAGAGCAAGGACATGTGACATTATAGTGGGATCTGCTATAGACCACACAACCAGGAGGACCAAATAGATGAGGCTCTATAGAAACAGATGGGAGCAGCCTCATGTTCACAAGCCCAGAGCTTCATGGGGGACTTCAGCCACCCAATATCTGTTGGAGGAACAGTACAGGAGGTTCCTGGAATGCATTGATGGTAGCTTCCTTCTCCAAGGGTTAGAGGAGCCAGCAAGGAGAGGTGCTATCCTGCACCTTGTTCTCACCATCAAGGAGGACCTGGTGGGGAATGTGAAGGTCAAGGGCAGCCTGGGCTGCATTGACTACAAAATGGTGGAGTTCAAGATCATTAGGGCAACAACAAGGATGCACAACAAGCTCACTGCCCTGGACTTCAGCAGAGCAGACTTTGGCCTCTTTGGTGATCTGCTTGGTAGATGTAGTGGGTTCAGTTTGTAACCGGGTGGAAACACCAATTTAGTGTAGTGGTTTGGTCCAAAATACTCATTACTGTTTACCTTTTGTGAGATAAGAATTAGGAGAAATGCAAAGCAGGCACCAAACTTGAAAAAATATAAAGAAGTTTATTAATAGACCTAAAAGAAGGGGGAAAAAAAAATCATACCACACCATCAGAACACTTCTCCTCCCCACACCTGTCTCCCTCTTTTCTCTCTCTTTTACATTGTCTCCCACTGACAATGTAAAAAGACAACCCTTGAGATGTTCAGTTTGTTTACCACTTCCATAATAACCTTGTTCAGTCCATTTAGGAAGAGGAGTCTCTCTTGTTCATACTATGGAGACATTATCACAACAAGACAGCCGCCCGGGTTGGTTCTCTGCTTGCATCATGTGGGAGTCCTTTCCCATGACTTGCAGCTTTTCCCACAACTGCTTTTGAGGGTCCAATCTTGAGCTACTGGGGTACAATTTTAAGGTTGAGCCGTTCAGAAACAAAAGGTCTCTTCACCCATCTCTGGGAGCATTTTCATCTCTGAGAATAGAGGCCCTCCCCCTTCCCTGGGTGTCATAGGTTAGCAAGCATAGTCCCAGAAGTGATATCTTTGCAAAGGGGTGCTTACAGCTTCCTCTGTGACCTGACAGAACCTATCAGCTGGCCAGTTTGAATATGGATAAATCTTTAAGCCACTTAAAGTTGTGACCGCCTCTGTGATACACACTTAAGAATAAACAAACCCCTCCCCCACAG
>NW_008246058.1:6726028-6731176 GCF_000691975.1 Corvus brachyrhynchos
ACCAATTTAGTGTAGTGGTTTGGTTCAAAATACTCATTACTGTTTATCTGCTGTGAGATAAGAATTAGGAGAAATGCAAAACAGGCACCAAACTTGAAAGAATATAAAGAAGTTTATTAACAGACCTAAAAGAGGGAAAAAAAATTATACCACCTTCAGAACCCTCCGCCTCCCCCCATCTTCCTCCCTTCTCCCACTGACAATGTGAAAAGACAACCCTTAAGATGTTCAGTCTGTTTACCACTTCCATAATAACCTTGTTCAGTCCATTTAGAAAGAGAAGTCTCTTCTTGCTCATGCTATGAAAACATTATCACAACGAGACAGCCGCCCACTTCCAAATATTGTTCAGTCCATTTAGGAAGAGGAGTCTCTCTGCCTGCGTGTGAGTCCCTTCCCCCGACTTGCAGCTTTTCCCGCAACTGCTTTCGAGGGTCCACTCTTGAAGTTTTTTGGGGTACAATTTTAAGGTTGAGCCATTCAGAAACAAAAACAGAGGCCCTTCTCCTTCCCTGGGAGCAAAGGGTCTTCATCATCTTCATCGTTAGGACTATCTCTGGGAGCATCTCTAGGAACTGAGGTTTTCTCCTTTCCCGTTTGGAGCAAAAGTCCTCATCTGGTTCATCTCTCCCTGTCCAAACTTCTCATGAAATTACAGCTGCGTCAGCATCTGCCTATCTCAACGCAGGTGCTTCTGCTCACGAGTTGAACACTCCACCCCCCATATCTTCATGGGGTACAATTTTAAGGTTGAGCCATTCAGAAACAAAAACAGAGGCCCTTCTCCTTCCCTGGGAGCAAAGGGTCTTCATCATCTTCATCGTTAGGACTATCTCTGGGAGCATCTCTAGGAACTGAGGTTTTCTCCTTTCCCGTTTGGAGCAAAAGTCCTCATCTGGTTCATCTCTCCCTGTCCAAACTTCTCATGAAATTACAGCTGCGTCAGCATCTGCCTATCTCAACGCAGGTGCTTCTGCTCACGAGTTGAACACTCCACCCCCCATATCTTCATGGGGTACAATTTTAAGGTTGAGCCATTCAGAAACAAAAACAGAGGCCCTTCTCCTTCCCTGGGAGCAAAGGGTCTTCATCATCTTCATCGTTAGGACTATCTCTGGGAGCATCTCTAGGAACTGAGGTTTTCTCCTTTCCCGTTTGGAGCAAAAGTCCTCATCTGGTTCATCTCTCCCTGTCCAAACTTCTCATGAAATTACAGCTGCGTCAGCATCTGCCTATCTCAACGCAGGTGCTTCTGCTCACGAGTTGAACACTCCACCCCCCATATCTTCATGAAATTACAACAGGATACTCTGATATATCATAGCTTCACAACAGAATTTCAGCTTTAAGCATCTCCTCTCTCTCTTCCCTCAGGTTTTCAGCTCTTCACAGCAATAAAAAGGGTTAATCTCACCTCGGCCTTGCAGCTGGAATGTTGCTTATCGCTGTTGGTCACATGATCTCTGCCTGACGGCAGGGCAGTTTCAGCTGAATCTTGGCCGCACTGGAGTGGGGGGCCGCGTCATCTGCACGTAGCAGGACTGTGGGGGGCTGCAGGTGGAACAGGGCTGCATGGCTCCAGAATGGCTGTGGCGTGGCGTGGCGTGGCCTGGCCCGGCAGGTCCCGGCAGGGCCCGCAGGCCCCGCTGGGCTGCGCACGGGCCCAGCCCAGTTACCTGTCCCCCGGCTGGAAGCAAGAGAGGGCACTTCTCAGAATTTGTCCATTCTTAAATGTGGACCACAGAGGCGGTCAAAATTCTAAGTGGCTTAAAAATTTGTCAATATTCAAACTAGCCAGCTTATAGGTTGTGTCAGGTCATAGAGGAGCTGTAAGCACCTCTTTGCAAGAACATCACTTCCAGGACTATGCTTACTAACCCATGACAGTAGAGTAGCATGGGATAGAGCCCTGGAGGGAAGAGGGGCCCTAAGAAGCTGGTAAATATTCAAGAGTCACCTCCTCCATCTCAGGAGTGGCACAGCGCAACAAAGATGAAGTCAGGATGCCTGCATGGATGACGAAGGAATTTTTGGACAAATTCAAGCCTACAGAAGGTGGAAGCAAGGACCTGTATCTTTGGAGAAATACAGACCAATTGCCCAAGCAGTCAGGAATCAGGCTAGAAAAGTTAAAGATCTAATAGAATTCTATCTGGCCAGGGACATCAAGGCTAACACTAAAGCTTCTATAGGTAAACCAGTAAAAGAAAGACTAGGCCTTCTCCATAAGGAAACAGGAGATATGGTTACCTGGGATATGGAGAAGGCTGAGGTTCTCACTGACCTTTTTTGCCTTGGTCTTCACCAGAAAGTATTCCAGCCACACCATCCAAGTTGCAGAAGCTTGGATGGAGAACAACTTCCACTGTAGGAGATCAAGTTTGAGACCATCTAAGGAACCTGCAGCTGCGTAAGTCTATGAGACATGGATTTGCCCCAACACCCTTTGGCAGCCTGTTCCAATGCCTGACTCTCTTCTTGGGGAAAAAGTTTTTGCTTATATCCAGCCTGAACCATGAACCAGCTTCAGTTCATGCCTGCTCTCTCATCCTCCAGCTGTTCAACCCGGTGAAAAATCTGGTTTCACTTTCTTGGTAATGTCCCTTCAGGCCCTGGAGGATACTGTTAAGCCCATCCCAGAGCCATACCCTCTCCAGGCTGCAGCAGTTCAGCTTGCTCAGCCCCTCCTCAGAGGGCAAGTGTTCCCACACTGAATATTTTGGTGGTCCTTTGTTAAAGTCATTTCAATATCCCCATGTCTTAATCAAAATTTCTTTTGCTTTTATTCTCAAGTTTTGGGTACTTTTATGGCCTCTTGGCTTCTTCTTGGGACAGCAGGAAGAAGAATGGCACAGATGAAAGGCTGTAACCTCATGTCTTCACTCCTGCTATCACCTCACAGGTCTTCCACTGGTAACTCATTTGTGCTGTGTCCCCACTGAAGAACAGGCCTTCATGAAGGCCTTCATGTCTTCATGGAAATAGCATGTTTCTCCAGGTTTATAGGTCTGATCAATGTCAGGCACCACCTTAGATATCAGTATATGTCATTCACTGTAGTTTCTTCTGGTGCTTTCCCACACAGATATTTCCATTCATACTTCATTCATTCCAGACTTTGTATTTCCATCACAGAGCTCTATGTTATAAGCCTTGGGATAGATATCACCCAGGAAATAAGCAAAAAAAGGGAGCATTTCTTAGATAGTCCAAAAATTTAGGGAAGAATAGACTTGTGTCTTGTTTGTATGTATGACACCTTGATTCCCCTTTCTGTATTGATGCTTGTATAAAGTGTTGAAGCTTCCCCCTTGGAAATAATGGAGGACTGCCTCCTAGCATGTGATGTGTCCACTGAATGCAGGAGATTGAACCAAACTCATGGCATTGATGGGACTGCAGAAAGGATGGGATACAATAAAACATTCATATTTGATGGGGTTCCACTATAGCTAAAGAAAGTGCATGACCTTGAGGTCAATTTTTTGAAAGAAAGGGCAACCTGAGCCTCTTCCCAGAGACTCCAGACTGCTCTGCTTACCAGTCTTTTCCATGTAGTTTGTAGTATTCATTAAGTTACTCTCTGACTTCTTCACTGTAAGTGAAAAAGCAATTGCTTAAAAATACTAACTTTATAAATCTAATCATATGGAAAGACAGACAGAATAGTTCTAATTTAGTAATTATTTTGCTATATATCTGTTAGATTGCTTTTTTCTTTCTCTTTACTTTGACATTTTTCTTCCTCATACTGATCCAGGCAGAAACAAGCTGAAAGCCTGAGCTCATGAGGCATCAGTTCCTATTTTGCTGATCTGAATTTGGATAATTTTCAGAAGCTTTGGCTGTTTATGTAAAGTGAACTTTTAATCCATTTCATTTTAATTTGGTGTTATTGTGTGTCATCTTCCTGATTTTGAGACTGTTTTCAATGTTCATGATAAAGTGAATTTGCCTGATGGAAATATTGGGAAATTTTCATTCTGTTTTCAATTAGAGATAAACAGGAATAAAACCTCTGTATCTCAACATTTCTGAATTTTGAGGAAACTTAAATCAGAGCCAAAGTCTAAAACTCTTTATTTTTTGGGAACTTTACTGTGTAAATCATACAGCCCTGCTTTTCAAAGTGATGATTTTCAGTGTGATTTTTATCAGTAGAAATAAGAGAGGCAAATTCTGGTGTTTTCCCCTGAAAAATGAGAGCAGATTCTTTTTTTTTTTTAATTATTTTGTATTAAAATTTTGATTAGGAAGTCATCACTCAGAGAGAGCTTCTAAGTAAGTAGTGTAAGTAACATCTGAATTAATTGCCAGAATTTTTGGAAGAATGAAGTGTGTGAAAAGTAGTTAGTTTTGTTCATTGTCACACCTACACTTTGCAAAAATATAGATTCCTTTTCATCATACTCAGCAGTAGATGAGGGTTAGTGTACTGGAAATGGTACTTTAGATTAATTGTAACTAATTGTTTAAATAGGTGAGCCAGTTTTGAAGAGGTCAATCAGAAACTGAAAATCAAGGTCAGATACAGAGAACATTTTCTAGTCTAGTATGAGAACATGAACGTATTGTTTCCAGAGAATTCTATTGGATCTGGCCACCAGCATACACAAGATTGCCTTTCACATTTGTCCTAACAGAACCTATCAGTGGCCAGTTTGAATAGGGACAATTCTTTAAGCCACTTAAAGTTGTGACCGCCTCTGTGATGCACACTTAAGAGTAGGAAACTCCGAGGCAGAGCCTCTCGTTTCCCGTTTCCGGTGCTGGGACAGGTGGCTGCGGGCCACGTGCAGGGGGCCGGTGGGCCCAGCCCAGGCCCTGCTCAGGCCAGGCCAGGCCAGGCCACAGCCATCCTGGGGCCAATGGGCCCTGTTCCACCCGCAGAACCCCCCGACAGTCCTGCTGTGGGCAGCCAGAGCGGCCCAGCTCCCCCTCTCCAGTGTGGCCAAGATTCAGCTGAAGCTGCCCTGCTGTCCAGCAAAGATCATGTGACCAACAGCGATAATCGACATTCCAGCTGCAAGGCCGAGGTGAGATTAACCCTTTTAGTGCTGTAAAGAGCTGAAAACCTGAGGGAGAAGAAAGAGGAGATGCTTAAAGCTGAAAGTCTGTTGTGAAGCTATGATATATCAGAGTATCCCG
>NW_008246058.1:6731200-6733096 GCF_000691975.1 Corvus brachyrhynchos
ACCTGCGCTGAGATAGGCAGATGCTGATGCAGCTGTAATGTCATGAGAAGTTTGAACAGGGAGAGGGGGAAGCGATGAGGACTTTTGCTCCAAATGGGAAAGGAGAAAACCTCAGTTCCTAGAGATGCTCCCAGAGATAGTCCTAAAGATGAAGATGATGAGGACCCTTTGCTCCCAGGGAAGGAGAAGGGCCTCTGTTCTTAGAGATGAAATGCTCCCAGAGATGGGTGAAGAGAACTTTTGTTTCTGAATGGCTCAACCTTAAAATTGTATCCCAAAAACCTTCAAGAGTAGACCCTCGACAGCAGTTGTGGGAAAAGCTGCAAGTTGGGGGAAGGGACTCACATGCGAGCAGAGAGACTCCTCTTCCTAAATGGACTGAACAAAGTTATTTGGAAGTGGTAAACAGACTGAACATCTCAAGGGTTGTCTTTTTACATTGTCAGTGGGAGAAGGGAGGAAGGTGGGGGGAGGAGAAGAGTTTTGAAGGTGTGGCATAATTTTTTTTTTTTTTCTTCTTTTAGGTCTATTAATAAACTTCTTTATATTCTTTCAAGTTTGGTGCCTGCTTTGCGTTTCTCCTAATTCTTATCTCACAGAAGGTAAACAGTAATGAGTATTTTGGACCAAACCACTACACTATATTGGTGTTTCTGCCCAGTTACAAACCCAACCCGCTACAAGAGCACACATATAGACACCTATGTAAAGAAGAAACCATTTTCAGTGTACAACTATCCTACAAAAATTAGGAATTATGCTATGGATTTTTGAGTGTTGTCTCCCAGTATGCAAGTTATTGCGTGACTGTTCACATAACAGCTCTACAGTACTCTTGTAACCTTAGAGGTATCAGAAGAAAAGACTCATATCCTACCATGCTTGTCTTTTTGAAATTGTAAGGAAAACTGATTATTCGAGAAATGGCTATACTTGTTCCATGCCAACTCAAATCTGTGGAATTTAAAATTTTGTAGTTCTTAAGGTCTGGTCAAATCAAAGGTTATGCAAATTAAACCTCTTGTCTACTTTCACAAATCAGAGCAGGAGGTGAGAAATTTTTTCCTATATTCTGCCCAAAACCTAATGTTCTTAAACCTGTGGAATTTGATTGCAGCTGAAGATGTTGCCTGTAAAATCTTCATCTTCCTTTTCTAAAGTCTTTCATGTCAGAGGAATGGTTGATAGAGAGTGTCCCTCAGACAAGGAGGTCATTTTGGGGCACAAACTCATTAACATAGTAAAAAGAGGTTTAAATGAGTTTTGAAAGCCCACAGGGCAAAAGTCCAAAGGCAAAGTAAAACCCAAGCAGCAGCAACAGCAATTATTGATCTAGTCATTTGGATGGAATCTGAAGATGAGCAGAAATCAGACATGCTGCTGAAGAGACAGAATGAAAATAACAGGGCAAACTGCTGAGAGAATCTATGCACAAGATGCAAGGATTCAGTGGCTCGAAGATTCAAACAATGATGACATAACGAGTGGCAGATGATGAATCATAACATCAAATTACAATGCTGGTTGCAGAAGAGCACAGCTTGTATGTAAGTCAAGAGAGGGAAAAAAAGTAATAGGTGTGACTATATACATCAAAGATAGTCACGGAGACTGAATTGTATGGTCATTTAAGGTTTTTCCAGCTATATAATTTTTTGGATTTTGTGCTTCTGTAAATTATCCACTTAAGCCATTAGAATTTGGTGAAAGAACAAATTCATATGCTTTTTATATTTAACAGTGTGAACCTTTCTCATTTTTTTTAATTGAGGAAAATTTCATCAGCCCCATGAGATAAACATGTTTTGATGTGGTCCAGTAGAGGGCAATGACACCTATACGTAACAGCTGTGTTGGTACACCCTGAAAAAACCCTCTTAAAGTTATGGTGAGAAT
>NW_008246058.1:6733131-6758228 GCF_000691975.1 Corvus brachyrhynchos
CCCCCCCCCCCCCACCTTAACCTTTCAGATATCGGGTTAATGAGGCAGAACTCCAGTTCATACATATTATCCCAAGGGAACATGTTACTGTATATTTTCCTTTTGGATGTACAGCTGCAGTACTAAGTCAGGCATGATTTACATATTATATGATAGGCAATAATTAGGCCTAGAGCCTCGATGAGCCCATATACTGTGGATAACTGGTTTAGTTTTAATAAGATGAGCTTGAAAGTATTACATGAATATCGCTTCAATGATTGAAAACATTATAAATATTGCGTATTGCTGGAAATGTTGCCCTGTAACTGAGCTAGAGGCAGCCTCCATCATCTAATTCTCTGCAGTGAAGATTTATTTTCCTTTGAAGACACACTAAGAGACTTGTAGTTGCTCAGCCTGGAAAAGAGAAGGCTCCAAGAAGACATTATAGCACTTTCCAGTACCTTAAAGTGGTTGCAAGAAAGCTAGAGAAGGATTTTTGACAAGGATATGTCGTGATTGGACAAGGGGTAATGGCTTCAAAGTGACAGAGGGCACATTCAGGTTACCTGTGAGGAAGAAATTCTTTGCCGTGAGGGTGGTGAGGCACTGGCACAGGTTGCTCAGAGAAGTTGTGGATTCCCCATCCCTGGAAGTGTTCAAAGCAGGGTTGGACAGAGCTCTGAGTAGCCTGGTAAAATGAAAGGTATCTCTGCCCATGGCAGGAGGGTTGGAACTAGATGACCTTCAAGGTCCCTTCCAACATAAACCATTCTATGATTTTAGGATTTTATTACTTTTTTTTAACATTTATTTAGCATGGTCTGTCTCCTAAAGATTTCAGCATCTAAATCAGTCATAGATAGGTGAGTATTAGGTAGAAATTATTTGAAGGCAGACAAATAGTACTTGTCTAGGAAGGTCATAAACTGTTCATTTTGGAAATATTTCCCTTAATATTTAAAAAACTTCCACTCATATTCATCCCTATCTAACCTCTACTATTGTTGATGTAGGCTAGGTTCATTCTCTATACTACCATTACTTATTATTTTTAAGGCAATAAACAAGACATTGTCCTAACTGAAGGTACGTTTTATAGTTAAAGCCATTGTCCTCTAATGCACCTTCACTTTGTCTTTCCTTGCTGTGTTAAATCCGAGATAAAATATGAGTTTATTGGAGTAGATCTTTCTATCATACCTTGATGTGAGTCATTATCGAAATTTTTTGTATTTTATGTTGCTTGAAACTTTAATGATGTTATCAAGAGATTTTATATAGGAAGCTAAAAGTTCATCCAAATTCTCAAAGGTGTAAATTAGGTATTGATACTTACATTATGAAATACATTGATTATTATTCAAGGTCTGTGTTAAGAAGCTTGTACTCCATTCCAGTACTGGACAAATAAGTTTAGGAGGCCTCATTATTCAGTGATTATGGTTGATGAGTGTGCTTAACTCTTAACTCTGTACAGAAATGGATAGAAGGACAAAATCCCTGACCCGAAGATTTTGCAACCTATTATTAGACAAATATGATGATCAGATGGAAAAAGGGATTAGACAGAGGGGTTATGGGGAAAACTTTAGAGGGCTTGTCAAGAATGTGATATTATGATGACACATTCTTATCTTGTGCGTGTGCTGACACTTTTTAGTTAAAAAAAGTTTGTATTTGGGAGGGATCTTGTGCTGTTTCAACTGAAATGAGTTTTGGAAAAGGATTGAAGAAAGTCGGGTTCAGGGAGAATAGAATTAACAGTTCAGGGTGTAGGTGAAAGACCTGGGGAGGCAGGAATTAACAGGATGGGCATAATTTGCGAAGTAGAAAGGAAAATGGAAAGTTAATATGAAGGAAGACAAAATAAATAGTCTATGTATTTGCCTAAGATTCATTCTCAGTATGTCAGGTTATCATTGCACTGGGACAAACCTGCCTCTCCTTCATCCCACAGAATTTGAATTATAACCCTTACATGAACAATGAGAAAAGGCAGAGGCATTTAAATGGGTTTTAGTTGAGGTTACCTCAATAAAGAATGATTTGTCATACATAACAAATAATTCCTTATTATTAGCTGTGTGGTAATTTTAATGTTATTCAAGTAACTTGGAACCTTGGTGGTGGTGTTTTATTTTGTTTGCTCTTCTACTGTGAATACATTGAGGTCATTTCTGACCAGTCTTTGAAAGGTTGAAAATGACTGTGAAACCCAGTTTCTAGAGTAGTCTGCTTTTGTTTGAAATGGGTAATATATACTTTAATTTTTAAAATAGAAATGAGTCAAGCAAATCATATGTTTGCTATTTCCAGAAACTTTTTTAAAGGTTTGAGGGTTTTTTTTGTTCTGTCTAAAGTTATATTAGAAAGAATTTCCACACAGCTACTGCAAACCTGAATAAAATCTGTAACTTCTCATCTAAATTTATCATGAGTTTTTAACTATTTCATACAAATCCAGACATATTTTTAGCAATGAAAACTGAGTTATGGCTTGGGATTTAAAGTGCTCTAAGAAATTATTAGATTATTTATGAATTCAAGATGGTGTGAGTGTACCTATATGCTATTCAAAACCCTACCTTTTGAAAAAAGTCCAAAATGCTCCACGACGTAACCGTGATTAGTAATTTGGAGGAAGATGGATTCTTGACTGTGGAATGCTCCAGTCCTGATGCAGCAGGCTGGCTTTTGTGTCATGCTTAATATAACACACTGGGATGAGTTAGTCGTGTCTAGATATGGAAAATTATGGCAACTGAGATGTGGTCCATTTTCTCTAAAGTAGATATTTTTCTTCAGATTCCAGCATAGTGTCCTGCCAATAAACCAAGCCTGGTTGTCTCTGATTTAAGTAGTGACATACTGAAAACCTTGTGGGTTTGTGATAATGACAACACTGGCTTTTTGGCACACTGGGTCTGCTTTTGTTCTTATTTTAGCATGCATTTTTTATGTCAGGACTGTCCATATTCCTTTTCAGAGTAGCCGTGGAGCATCCCTAAGTGTCTTAATGTGCTGAGATAAAGAAATGTGTTCCAGAAATGACATTTTGAGTCATGGTTCACTCATTTTAAGACGGAAAATGAGTACTTCAATGCCTGAAAATTTGTTGATTTATTTAGACTTGTCCAGTTAGTGATAACATAAATGTTTGCTTCATGTTGGATTTACATTTTCTTAAAACAGTCACATTGCTCTGTCAATCCAAATACTGTGTGGGACATATTGACAAGATTTATAATTTCTGATCTATCTTTAGGCTTTCAAAGATTACATTATGAGATGAATGCGTGAAACAAAAAGGGTACAGTCTGTCCTAGCTTAGTTTATACCTTTTCATGTTGTTTTCTGGGAAATATCCCTATTGTCTCAAGTGTCATCCTATATGATTTCCAGTTTTGGAAACTCCATTCTCATTCTCTTTGTTTTGCTGTGCATTAAGGGTTCCAAAGGCATGGCTCAGATTTCTAAGTCTTGCAAGACAAATATTAAATTCAGATTTTTCTAAGTAAAAAGCCCTTAAAAATTATTTATTTGTATGTTTAAATAAACACATATTTTGTTAATCATCTGGGATTTTGGTTTTTTATTTGCAAAATTTGTACAATTGAACCTTCATATAAAATGCCAAAATATGTGACTGATTTTTAAAATTATTAGTTTTTATAAATCTATAAAACTTTTTGTTATAAACTTTATTAACAAAAGCAGTAGTTAACAGATATAAAAATAAGCAAGTTACATAACCATGGCAGGCTCCTGCAGTCTTTAGCTTTTCCCCACAAATGACATACACAACATTCTTGGCTGGAGCTTTATTCAAAACACATTTCAAAGACACAACTGTAAAACATTAGACCCTTCCAAAGAGCAAAGTGTCTAGTGGGAAGAAACAAGACAGACCTGCTATGTGATACAAAAGAAGTCTCCACCTAACCAAAATTCTAGTTTCCAAGAAAGCTATCACCTATAGAAGTCAGGAAGAGAAAGTTCTTCCCTTAAATTCACTTTCTAACTTGAGATAACTACAAATGGCTTTACAGTCTGCAGTCCCCCTGCTTATATCCTTCCTTTCATTTGTTGCATTCATGTCTGTGCTGAATATCTTCCCAAGATACATCAGTGAAGATTATAGTCAACCTACAATTTGACTTCTGAATGAAGTCATGGTCATCTTCTAGTCTAAATCATGTTCACACACAGGAATATGGGCAAATTTATCTTCTAGCATGAGGCAGACCACCCCTTTCTTAGGTTTTAATGACTTAATATTTAGTTTAGATCTGAAGTTAAATATTGGTGCACATATTCATTCAGAGTTGAAACAACCTGTTTAATAATTACTAATTTTTCCTCTTTCCTGCCTCTTAATGCTGAGTGATAGCTTTTTGTTCAGCTTGTTAGCTTTTTATTTGATAGAGCTAATACAAATAGTGAGGGAGGGGTGAAGAACTCACAAATCTATCAGTTGAACAGAATGCTGAATCTTCCCTATGTCTCTCAAATTTTTCAGACCCTCCACTTGAACTTAATTAGCTTACTGTATTTTTAATTACATTGTGGCCTTGCTAGAATTCATAAGTATTATCTGGACAGATAAATGTGGGATAGGAAGATTTTTAGAGAAGACATTGGTATTTAAGTGAGATTGGTGTCTTGGTGAATAAAAATAATCTCTTTAAGGGTATATTGAACTTTTGCCACTGGAAGGCAGTTAAGGGAATATGGTGCTACCTTCTTTGTATTTATGTCCATTTACATGTGCATGACTACTAACAGCAAACTTTGGGCTGCACTGAACTCAACTCAGTAGGAACTCTAGCTGAATAACTGCTTTTCTATTGATTATGATGTTGATTTAGTTAAATAAATTGCTTAAATTCACATTGAAATTTTTGTCAAATGCAGTTGGGAATTTTTCCCCTCCTATAAGGCATTATGGGCCACTTTTGTTTACAAAACCTCTAGGTTTAAAATTAAGATCAAGATTGATGAACTATTGAAGAAAATACATTTATTTGGTAAATGTTGTAGAATTGTTGGAGTGTTCTGTATAATCACAGAAGAATGATCTTTGCCTGAACAGCTACATTCTCTTTTTTGACCTGTTAGTCACCTAAGACTGATGCAAATACATAATGATGCAAATTTTCAAAGAATCACGAGGATAAAAGCCACCTTATAATTACCATCTTATTCTAATGATTGTGTCTAGTCACATGGAGACAATTAATAACAGTAGGCCATGTGGATCATCATGCTGGGAAGACACATTAATGGAAAATTTCATAAGCCTGAAGGTTTTTGTTTGTTTATTTTTGGGGTGGAATGGAATAAGACAGGAAACAAGGGGGTATTATCGAGACAAAAGGCTTTTATAAAATAAAATACTTTAAATATCTTCAAATCCTGTCAGAAAAAGGTGTAGGACTTATGCTTGTGTAGAAGTGACTATGAAATTAAATAGTTTGGGTATTTGTTTCTGTCAGATGAAAATGTTAAATGAAGTGTTATCTCTTAAAATATTTTGGCTGTGGTGGTGACATTGTATAAATGAAATACTTCTCAGATATATATTGGAATGTCTTCTCAAGTTTAACACTGTTTAGATGTGGAAAACTGGCTTCAGCCTATCTCAATCTCTGTGATTTAATTCCCGGAATCGACATTTTTGGACTACAATTATAAATAATAAGCATAATCTGGCTGGTCTCCTTTTTTCTATTTTGTGCTGTAAATGGTGAGATTAAACAGGAAGATTAAGGTCACCTCACATCTTCTAGGATGACACTGAGCTGGTACCATACCTTTGTTCACTTTTATAGAGACATCTATTTGCAAAACTAATGAGAGAATGAGAATAAAGTCAGAATAGAAGGGAAGAATGCATGTATTTTACTTCAGCTGTTATCAAATAGTTTTACTGGTTTTCCTAGCTGCAGTAGGCACCAAGGTTGTCCACAGTTCACAACAGCTTTATCCTGATTGCAGATGACATTACATCAGAAAGCACATCTAGTAATTTATGTTTCATTTCTCTTTAATTCTCTTATAAAAATTGCTTCCTAGCATTCTCTTAAACAGAGAAAGAATCCCTGACTTGAAGAAATAGAGAAAAGTAACACCCACTCTAAAAATGCATATGAAAATGTTGTATGACAAACTTGCTACTGAAGCAGATATAAATAAAGGTAGGTCTCTGTCTTACTGATGTTACGTCACTTAGGATGGAGAATAATTTGTATTCATAGTTTCCATAGATCAACGTTTCCATCCACTGAGTAATGAGCAAATTTACAAGACACCTACTGAGCTGTCTTAAGACAATACATGTGAAAAGAATTAATTATTTTTCTCTGTGGAATACAAATCTCCATTCATGGCCATCTGTGTTGCTGACTGTGTAGAAAATGGAGGACTGTATCAAGCAGGTGTATTTTTATGAATTATCATGCCCTTCTTAAAGGCTTTGACAGGGACAGTCCTTCAGAGAAGAAGGAAAAGTAGCCTGAACAGTCCCCACATGTCCCTTCATGTTTGTTGGTGAAATTTCAGTTTCCTTGAAGATTCATTTATACCATATCCATCAGCATAGCATCTGATCTTCTTCCAGTAGTACATTAGGCAATATGACAAATATCTGTCACATTTTAGTTCCCTCTTCCTCTCCCCGGGGGAGAAAGACTAAATGAATATAGATGCACAGGGATAAATTCAGACCTGCTGTAAGTAATTGTGATTCCATTGATGTCAGTGGAGTTGCACCCTACTACTTTTGATTTGAAACTGGAACAGAGAGCCACATTGTTCTTTGTAAAATAAAAATAAACAGTATGTGAAGATGTTTCCAAACATTTCAAGAATATTATCTAGGACAGATTCTGCTCACAGTTAAAACTATACAAATCCATTTGAGTTAATGATGTTACACAATTGTAAATGGAATCAACCCTACACAAACATACAGCTTACAAATGGCTGTGATTGTTAGACACACATTTATAGATGTACAGAGATCAACATGCAAAACTGCAAGTTTGGCCTTCTGTCTTTTAGCAAATAGGTCAGTGGGATGAAATGCCTTTGGGTAAACCATCCTTCACAGTTTTTGTGTACTCTCTGTATTTTCAACTGCAAATAGAAAATATTTTTAAAAATAATTTTTCAGGTGAGCTGCTTAGGATTTACTGTGGTCTTATGAGCCACATGTATGCCACTGAACACAGTCCGAGGGTTACCAAGATATGATATTTCTTTGATTCGGTTCCCATCTTGATGTGATAGACCCTATTTCTAATTTATCCAAGGAAATGATAAATTGAAAATACAAATAATCTTTAGCAATAATTCTTTGAAGTTAGGATACATATGAAAGTAAAATAGCCTAAGTTGCCATAAAATAAGCCTGTGGGAATTCCCCGTGGTTTGACTGGAGGCTTCCCAAAAATGATGGGTATGATGATGGCTTACTTTGCTAAGAAGAAGAAAAGTGATGGTATTTTTCATCACCCTTTTTTGAGTTTTCAACTGAACTGACTAATGTACTGCATTAATGTACTGTATTTAGCAAATAAAAAAGGTTTTTCTTCATGTGTAGTGTAGTCAGTCAAGTAGAAATTTGGGATTTAGAAATACCCATCTTTTAAGTCACCAATGAGAAGGGTCATTTATACTTGTTTTTATCTCTACTTTTTAAAAAGTGCATAAATTATGATTTTGGTTAGTTCCCTAGGAGAAAAGAGTAGGCAGTTTCTTTACTCTCTTTCAGTTCTTTCTCTTAGACTCACATACACAGAGCCTTCATCGAGCCATATTCCTTTTTACCATGACCACTCACAGCTGGCAGGTCTGACTACTCATTGCTGGCCTTGCAGCCAAGCAGAGCTGCCAGCACATGAACCAGCTCTTTGCCATGACACTTGCTGCCCTAAGGAGTCCCTCATTCCAGCAGAGGAGGAAGCATCCCAGCACTTCTGCATCTGAAGAAGAATTCTTGGTATGGTCCTTGTTGATGATGAGAGCTCTGTTTGTGGTTGGGCTAAAATACACATGAAAACTTCTATTAGCACACTGTTTTATGGAGTCAAGACCTCTTGACCAGAGCTTTCCAGCTCTCAAATGCAAATATGTGTTGTTGTTGTTGTTGTTCCATCTCTGTGTAATGGCAAGGCCTAATTATATTATGCTGTTTCTATTGCCTCTCAAAATTTCAGAAACTCAGGAGCATGGTCTGGAGAGAGGTGCTTCCACAGGTTTGGAATGTTATGGATTTATCGTGGGTAGATCCAGCCACAGCACAAAGATCTAATTCAGTTTTCATTGCAGTGAGTGAAAATTTCTGTAATTTTAAAGGCCTTTGGTTTATGAACAGCACTAATTCAACTGGAACTGGAAAAGTCTATTTGTAATGGTTTTGACACAGAGAATTCATAAGCTCCAAGCTCCATTTCTGAGAATGACTTCCTCTGGAGATTCAAAAGATTTCTATGGAGATCTTTTGCAAGAGAAGAAAATTTTTTTTCAGAAATACTACATGGAACAATTATAAATGGGTTTATGTTGGGAAGAGAAAGACAAATGCTATCAGTACAATTACTGCCTTTTTCATCGTCACTCTGGGTGATTTGCAAGTTACAAGTTCCTGATTCATATGTCTTGAGGTTATCTTTTCATGATTAATGCTACCATGTTTTCTAGAGACAGAAATTTAACCCTCACTTGTAGTTTTAGCTGTATGACTACTTTTTTTTTGTGTCTAATATGTTTTTAGTTACCTACCATGGAGGAATTCTTTGAATCCTGTGTTAAACTATTATTGATCATAAGGGGTGGTCCTTTCTCCAGATTCTGGCTCTAGTCTTCTTAGCTGGGAGCAAGGCTTAATAAAACTGAAACAATAAATATCTTATATCTACATAACACTTGAATCCAAAAACAGTTTAAAAAGCAAGGATGAATTCATTTACCACTGAAATGCCAGCCACCTCTGGGGTAGAACACATGGTTCTTATTTTCACAGAGCTAAGCAGCTGTTTAACAGTACGAAACAACAGTACATTATAGTTTAAGTCATGAAATGAAGAATAATCCTGTATCCAATTGAAATGTAAGATTAAACTTAGATGGGGGGAAATAATTACCCAAATTGGTAAAATGATCAGAACACAAAGACTAACCCCGTTTTTTTGGCACAGTGGACCTTCAAAACACTAAGGACTGAGTATGGTAAGAAACATAATTTTTCATTACATCTAAGAGCTGCTATCTTCAGTTAGATTGAATTTTCTAGAGCAGAGTGATTTCATGCTTAAAACTGTCTGTCCATCATATCCAGTCTTTCTGTGGAAAATACATGTCATTAAGACAGAAAAGGTTTTTTTGGAGTCTGTTGTGGAATTTCTGATCAAATAGAGATTGAGTCAGAACGACTAGTAACCTGACTGTTATGCACATCTCCCAGGATGTGGGAGAATGAAATTCAAGTTCCTGTTAAGATTACTTCACAGCATAGACTTGGACCTGGGTTTCCTACATTTCAGAGGAAAGCCCTTAATCCTGGACTTGCAGCTATTCCAATTATGTTTTCTTCTTATTTTCCCATGGAAAAAATAAAAAAAAAATTTGAAAGGTCTTGGGTTTGGCTCAGTGTAGAATGTGAATTTTGCAATTTCAAAAACTTTCCTGGAACAGGAAAGTTATTTTCCACCCAGTTTACCTCCTGCTGCAATGTATTCCTTTGCAATATGATGAAAAGTTACTGAATTTACTGCAGTATTATCTTAGAGGGAAGACAATTGTTCTGTAGGATTCATGTGGGTTTATATTATACTGTAATGTTTCTATACATTCAGCTATGTAGCCTATACATCAGGCTAGGTAATCAGAAAATTTAATCTCAAAATGGCAATGTATCTAGCAATTGCAGCAATCACCTTTTAAAATATGCTCCCAGTAATACTAAAATGAACACAAACCTACCTGCTCTTAAGGCGAAATTAATAATCCTCTCAAGGACCTATTTACAATATCCAGTAGGTGAACACCACAAGATGGGCATATATGTCCTCATTCCTTCAAAAATTAGTAACATGACCGTGCCTGGCAGAGACACCTTTTCCCATTCTTCTCTGTTGGGCAGGTTAAGGAGTCAGAAGATATTTTTGTAGTGAAGAAGGTGCTATCACTTGCTTTTGCTTTTGGCAATCACTTCCAGTAGTATTTATGTTCTTGTAGATGCCACTCCTGATACTGGTAAAAACCAGTATCTTTTGTCTATCAGGAAACCAAAAAATAGATTTAAGACTGTTTACATGTTCAAATCCCTCCAGGCCAGGTGTCAACAAAATTCTACCACTAATGAACAATGTTTGGTTTGATTCCATAATGATTCTTCCATTCTATATCAATGCACTGAGCTTTCAGGTCTAATAAGGTCTATTGATTCCTGCAGATTTCTAGTACTTATTAATCTGTCAAATTCATTAATCATGTTACTGAAAGAGGTGGTACACAATTTTAAAGAAATATATATTACTTTCAGCAATATAATTTCTGTCTGGTATATGGACACTAAAGGTGTTGAGCCCAGGAACTGTGAAGTCAATGAACACATTTCACTGAGATTTGGATGAGCTCAAAATATTTATGCAACCCCATTGGCAAGGAAGTCTAGCATTGAAGAAACTTGAGTCTAAAGATTCCTCAAGTCTCTTGTTCTCTTAAGGCCAACTTTTATGAAAGTCAATGGGAGGCTAGTTTCCAACAAAATTAATGGCTGTATATTAATGGTTATTCAGAAAATTGAATTGTTTGGTCTTTGAGGAAAACACTAACCCTTTCTATTGTATTTGGACCACAGGAGGAGCAGAAATTTTTTTAAACAAGGTAGGAATGATAGTTTCAGGTTTGGGAGAGAAAGATCAAGTCCGGTAACAAGAAAAAAATCATCAGAAAGATTAGCCAAAGAAAAACAAAAAAGAAAAAATAGATTACAGAGCTCCTCAACATAAATCTTATTTCTAGTCTGATGGGCTAGATACTGAGGCCTTTATAGTTAAGTCAAATTAAACTTCAGTTGTCATGTATATAGTCACATGTATAAAAAGTCAATACCAACATAAAAATATATTAGATGTTCTTGTTAAGAATAAACAAACATTGCCTTGTTTGGCAGAATTTTCAAATGCATATTGCTTCCTTTATTTATTTTTTTATTACAATAAAAATGTGTTTTGTATTAAATCTATTGTTGTAAAGAAATTAAGCCCTGAAATCTGCCAGCATGGCTTTTTTTCCATAAAGTGGGAAAAAAAAGTCCTGTTTTAGATACTTGAAAACATTAGAAATCTGAAAATGAAAAGACCAGCCTTTGCGTAGCAAATTACTCCATAAAAATAAAAAGAATTCTTCTGTGTGAACTTAAATGGTTTGAAAGCAGAACACAGCAGAAGAGAATAGCGTGCATGGTCATAAAGGAAAACAGAGGGTTTAAGTCAATCTTTACAGATGTATCAGATCCATTCAGGAAGAAAAATAATAAAAAGTATATAAATCGGAGGTTATTTCACAGAGGTTTGGGTCTCATTCCCACTCTGCTGGGGCAAAGATTATTTTCTTAAGCCTGCACTTGTAAAGAAAATTCCAAGAAAATCCTTGCAAAAAGTCTTTTCCTAGATTTGTTCCTTAACTTTGAGCAATATGGACAAAATTTTACAGCCTTTCATCTGTATTAAAGGGTATGACTTGCAAGGCCTAAGCTTTCAAACTTTACTATTTAGTGTGCTTAGGTTCTCCTTTCATCCTCTGCTGTGATTTAACCTTCACTTCATACTACACCTTACAGTTCCCTTGTGTCCATCTGCATTTTTGTGCTGTCATTAATTCTGTGTAGTAGGTTGCATATAACTCAGTGGTAACAAGCTGTGCTTTGGTTCTGTTCTGCAACATGCTTTACAAATTCTTAATAAAAGACAATCCTTGCTCCAGAGAGTAAAACATTAAAAGCAATAGAAGATTGACTGGAAGCTTGCAATCCTACAATTTCTTCTGTCCAAGATCCCAGGATCAGCCAGTGGGATCAGAAATAGTGTCTTATCTTCAAGTCCCTGAACACAGCTTGCTTTCTCTTCTTGCCTGATTATTCCTTTCTCCCTCAGGAACTTTCTTAGAGGCTGCTGTATCTGCCTCTGAACATTCAGTAAGAGTAGAACATCCAGGTATTATGACCCAGGTCACTTATCAACATAGAAATGGTCTGAGTGTTCAGAATGGTCTGAGTGTTCAGAGAGCAAATATTTATTGAGGGTAAAAAAATGAATATGTTTTCCTTTTTTTTTTTTTTTTTTCCATTTGTGGCATAATCAGTGACTTGGCTGATAATAGAAGGGGATTGTCTTGAACATAATTTTTTTGGACTTTAGCAAAACATTTGACAAAATGCAGGTCAGGGAGCATGGTGAGCTCCATGATGGCATCAGTATCTGATAAGACTTAATAATTAGATGTGAGGCAACATACAGATAATATAAAGCTAAGTGAAGGAAAGGTTTCTGGCAGCAGTAAAAAAATGAAGAGCTTTTATGGCTTGGGATTGGGACCAGTTCTGTTCAAGAGTTATGTATAGACTTCATGCTTGTGTGCATTTCCTGACAGTGAGTTGAATCACTGCAGTGTCCTGCTTTATCATGATGCAGCTGCACTCAAGTTTAAGCAAAACTGCCAGCCTTTCAATGGATATTAAGAAGAAAATTTAAAAGAAACTACACCTGATATGGGCACCTACCATATTTAAGGATGATCCCTGGTATCTTCTCCATTTGTTTTCCTGTGGCTTTACTTTTATGCAAGACAGTATTTTTGACACTATTGTAGCTGATTGTGGCCGCTGTGGTCTGTCACATGGCTTTTTCATGTATATTCTGGTGGTTTGAAATGGCTGGAGGTACCACTCAGAAGAGGGGTTACACAATATTTTATGTTTCAAAAGGTTCTGGACAGGACCCCACCAAAATCTGGGTAGTCCTGGCTGGTGTAATGAAGCTATAGATATCATAAAGTAAAATTGTAAGAGACCTGTGGTTGCTTCAGACTGCCAAACCCAAGCTCTGTGATATTTATTAAAGCCCCACAGTCAAGCTACCACCCATGTCTGTAGCAGGCATCACATTGTGAAGTGATATTGGCAGTCGTATGTTATTCTGCCTCCTTCGTAAGTTTGGAAGCCTGTCTGCTTTCAGCCAGTTGTCATCTCATAGCTGAAAGCAGTCTTTGATGTGAGTCTGAAATGATGCTTGTGTTCACAGCCCTTCATCTGCTGCAAAATGTTTGTCTATGTCCACACTACAGCTGTGCAAATATTGATTTGGAGTTTCTGCTGTCACACTGGACCATGCTATGAAAGGAATATCCACAGGTCCTTATGTTTGAAGAAGTATAGGGATATGGACAAGGACCTAGTAAGGGTTGTCTTTCCACAATAAGGTAAAAATAGGGACTTTTAGAGTCTGTTGACTATGCTGGTGGAAGGTGGAGACACCACTGAGATGAGCTTAGATGAATGTCTTTCAAGGAAGGAAGCACCAGTGGCAGAGAGCTTATGGAATGGAGATTTACCAAATCAGATCAAGGGACCTCCAGCATAGCCTTGCAGATCTGATTACGGGGGTAGCACAAATTTGGCATAGGACCAAAATTTCCTTTCCTTATGGGCAGAGTTTGAGAATGTTCTAGAAATGAGGAGAGCATTCCTGAATAGGATTAGCCTGGCTCTGTTCTCAAACTGTTTTGTCCCAGAGAATTCACAAGAAGCTCTTTTTTTTGGTCTCACATAAGATGTCCACATGTATTACCCTTTGCAAGACAGAAGAGACAGAACTTAAATGAAATCCAGTCTCAAACACAATGGGGATGTTCTAGTGAGCATGGTGGCCCACCCAGATTTTGGAACTCTTTACTTTGCAGTCTGAAGAACATGCATTGGTATGAGAAATGTAAATTTTGATGATATAACTAAGGCCAGAGACTTGCTCCTATCCAAGTTGGTGTAAGGGACCTGGTAAACTCATTTTCATGCAGAAATTCACACAGTCAAAAGTTCAATCTTGCTTAATATCTCTCAAAACAGTGATAAAAATCAAAAAGAACAGATAACCTGTTAATTAGGTTAGCTGATTTGGACTCTGGAAATGGGTTGTATTTAATTTCCTACATATCCAATGACTTGATTTTTCAACCTCTTGCCAGTCACCTAAGGTGTCCTAAGTCACCTTTAGATCATTTATATGTATACATTCATTACAGATGTCAAAATGTCTTTAAGACACATTTTCCCTCCTGGCAGGTTAATTCCTAATATTTGTACTAATTTTGGCAACCTGATATTGCCGCACTCAGAGTGTGTGATTCTTTACCTCTTTTCCATCTTTGGATGTAGCTCAAGACCATGCTGATTTGGTATGGAATTGCTACACTGTTTGAAATGTAGAATTGATTACTTGCTTGCATGTATTGAACAGAATTTAGGAGGAAAATGGCTGGTTTACTATAGGATCCCGATGTGAAGCAACAGAAATATAGAGTAATTTTGAATTAAAGAGCACACAGTACAAAGGTGCTGCTATGATGGACACCACTTCCCCATTTGATGGTCAAACAGCAGGAAGATACATGACCTAATAAAATATAAGACTGGGAACTATCACTAGAATTTTAGGCTGTCATTCCTTCTCTGTTAGGACAGGATCCAGAGACCAGAGGTAGTACTGTCTTTTGTCTGAAGATTTCCAAATTTCTTTTAAAAACTCTTCCAAAACAGCAATTTCACAAATCATCTTAGAAGTGCCACAGATGAACAGAATTATTGACTGTTAGGAACATGATACTTACTTGCTAGGAAAAAAACAAAGTGAGAATACTAACAATTCTGGTTGAATATTTCTGGTGTATGCTGCCGCCTTCATCAAAACCAGAGAAAGTACTTTGTGGGAAATAAGAGAAGAAGGAGAAGAAACAGCAGAACAAAAAGTTTAGATGTTAATGTGCAGTTTTTTCTGGTTTGTTTTCCAAGAGACTCAAGCATGATTAAGCTGAGCAGACATTCCTTGGACAGAAGGCAAACTTTTATAACCAGGCAGGATCCTGACATTCTGAAAGAAGACAATACTTTTGAAAAAGAAGCTTTGAGTCTGCATATGACATAACAAATGACATTCAATCCTCCATTGTGACTTTTCAAAGACTGTAACAGGTCAGCATATTCTGAGTTTTGAAAAATCAGTTTGCCATATATATTCACACACAAAGAGACAAAACCATTCTGGTTTGTGGTACTGTTTGTCCTAGCGTCATTAAGTTCTCTATCTGTTTGCTTTGCTTTGTGCCAGACTAAGAATTCTTCACCCAGGGTATTGAAAATAATTGAAAAAATCTGTCTATGTGCCTTGAATAAGTAAAATTCATGTATTTTTTTGTAAAAATGCAGGTATTTTGTAAATCCTATTTTAAAAGGGGGCTGAACGTGCTGAAAATGCAAAATTATCTGTCTTTGCTCATACTACAGCTTCAGTTCTTTATTCAGAACTAGAGTAAATTACTTCTACCAAAGTAGGTAAAACAGGTTTGGTCTATTCTCAGATGAATGTCTTTATAGATTCCATTGGCAGTAATTAACATAACTAAAAATATTTGCATCCAGGTTATGTCTCATTTCCCTAGTCTTCCTGTAGTCAACAGAGAGACAGTTTTATTTTGTGGGTGTTGCAGACCATTTTAGTTTACTGTAGTGACTACCAAGAAGTTTAATGAAACATATGTCCTTATTTAAGCACAACAGCCACATATATGTCTGCAACTCCCCAGTGTTTGTGATTTCATTGCAACATATATTTCTTCTTATTTTCCCCCCTTTATTTTATACTGAAATATAATTCCTTAATGGTTAGACAAATATAACAGGACCTCATTACGTCCAATTTTAAGGATAAGGTATCCATAAAAAGGATGTATCTGGAGATACACCACGAGAGAGTGTCAAGTTATATTTTTAGAAAGTTACTCGTTAGGAAGTACCAGCGGAGAATGATTTGAGGGAAGCAGTCAAAATTCATAGGTTCCATAGTAACTGGTTATACATTTATTTTACTTTTACTCTGCAAGACATCAGCAGGCTCAGCAGCTATCCACAATATTTCTGAGATGCAATCAAAGGCCATCAGACAACTAACCACATCATTCAGATTATCTTCACAACAGGAAAAAAACCAGTAATTGAACCATAGAGTTGAGACCAACTGAGCAAGAATACTGAGGGCATGTAGACAACAAATTAAAACAATGCAACTAATTGGTAGCATTGTAAAAAATCATCTTAGAATAAAACATTATTATTAGCTGAATGCAACTAAATACTTGACCATTTTAACAAATTCTAGTGAAATAAATAATTGATTAAAAAATTTATGTAATATGTCTGTGCTAGAAATAATTTACTCATTATGTTAGGCTTAAGAATGATAAGAAGATTTGATGATATGGCTTTCTTCCTTCCTAACATTAAAAGTTTTTATGGAGTGCTTAACTGTAAATGAAGCCAAAATATTATGTATAAGTTCAATTAACTTCAGCTTTTCCTAGCAAGCTGGTCTGATTTTCAGGTCTGTGTTGGCTGTGGGTAGGTCCCATGCAAACCCTGAAGCTCTGAAAATCAGACCTCAAAAATATACTGAGGCATTGAGTCAGCCAAAAATTGTGGATGACAATTACAAAGAAGTGCAGGAACACTTGGAATGCTTTGTGGACCCAATCATCCAAGGAAAGCATGAGATCTAACTTTTTTTTGCCTAAAAACTGCTTTAGGAGAAACAGACACCTAGAACTAAGTCTGTCACGTGGGTCCCAAAATCTCTAAGCTCGCCCCGCATATGCTGGACCTTGAAACAGAAAGAGTGGTTCTCCCTGTATAGACACACCAGACCGAGAGCACAGCAGTGTGACCTGAACACACAAATGATGTGGATACACCAGCACTATGCTGTGTCTGCACCAAATTACCAGTGGCCAAGAGTTAGTGCAGTTCTTCCAGCTCTGTTGAGACCCTTGACAGATGGAGGCACTTGTGGCCTGGAGAGTCTGTCTTCAATTGGAAACGATAACCTGAGAACCTGTCTTGGAGTGAAGTCGCTTCCTTTCCCTTTCCCTTTCCCTTTCCCTTTCCCTTTCCCTTTCCCTTTCCCTTTCCCTTTCCCTTTCCCTTTCCTTTCCTTTCTTTCTGACTTGCTCATCAGAGCATCAACCTGAGGTGTAGGAGGGCAAGATTAAATTCCTTCTTTTGTCAGAACCTGCCAGTTTCACATTTTATACACCTGCTCAAAGCAGACAGCAACAGAGTGCCTTTCAAACAGCTCCTTCCATCCCTCTTCTTGAACCTGTAATGACCAAATATCTATTGACAAGAGTCTGAGCACCAAACTGCACCCTATTGTTTAAGATGCATGAGTATTAGCCAGTAATCCAAATCTTAATTTAGAATACTTGAATATAAATTGAAACAAGGGCTGAAATACAGACCTCTGCCTTGTCAGGTGAGTTTCCTCAAGCACAGACTGGTCTAATAGAGCCATAATCACATTAATAATTCTCTTTTCTGTACCAGTGAATATTTAATTATTCCATGCAAGTTTAAAGACTTTGAGCAGAAGAGGGCTGAGGATATGACAGACTATTTTATATCTTGGTCACTTGCACATTCACTAAGAATTCACTAAGAAGGTAGGAAATCCAGTTAGAAGTTTTTCTGGGCAAGTGAAGTCACTGAACTCACATCTTTCTCATGTTAAGAAGAATCATTGCCACTAACCGACTCTATAACTCTATAACTTAACACTAAACCCTGGACATTATTTTTTGTCATGTCTAAATAGTATGCATCCTTTGGGAATATCTTGGCTGCAGACCTTGCAGGTTGATCCCTTGCAGGTTGGATTTTTGTGAATAGCAGCCAATTGTGTAATTCTAGGTCTGTGCAGGTATTTCAGTATTGCACTAAATTACCCACAGAAATTCGTGTCTCATAGGCCAAATATCTGTGCAGAGAGAATTAAAATTGAGTGTGTTTTATGTTGAGTAGACGTAGGTACCAGAGTCTTTTGGTGGTGGGAGTCCTTCAGCTGGCATCAGCTCACTAAGGTGTGCATTTTACAGCAGGCGCTAGAGCTGCACTGCATACAAGTCCTCTGAGTACTGACACAGAATCAGACATCAATCTGAAAGTAAAAAATGTTTGTTTCTAATACTTGTCTAATATGATTTATTAAATACAGCAGATGAATGTAGAAAATTAATGTTACGAGGATATGAAAGGTTATTTATCAAATACGGAGTAATAATAATACAACACACAAATTAATCTGATAGTAAAAGAAAAGCTCAGCACACATACTAATTGCTGTTAGTAAACTGTGGTGACCTGTGCTCCCACTCAATCCAGGAGGTATTTTCCGTATAAGAGGAAATAAATTGGGTCTGACTGTGTTTTCACTTATATGTGTGCAAAGCAGGAAACATTCCATTAAAAATGATGAGGCAAAATGAGCAGTGGTTTGAGATCAGAACACAATCCCTAAAGTGTTTTGCTATACCTTAATCAGTCTTTATAAGAGATAAGTGTTAAAAGGATCCCTCTTGAATTATATTATCCTTCATTTCTTCTTCTGCATTAGTGTTACTTCAGATCCTATCAAGTGCCAAAAGGGGCGTAAAGAAAAACGTATCTGCAAGCCTGCACCCATAGGAGGTATTGCATAAAAATAGAACACAAACCTGACAAAAGCTTAAAGAATAAAAGAAAGAGAATGATATTCAGAAAAAAAAAAAATATCTCTGATTTAGGGACAGACAGACAAAAATTATTCTTAGATAAAAATATAGACCCATCTTTGTCAAATAGAGTAAAAATACTTTAAATCTTGAAGACAGATTATCCAACCTCTGTACTATGAGAAGGGTGACAAATGCCCCCAGGTTAGAACTTGCCTTTCTAAATGTTCACCAGTGGAGCATAGGAGTTGCTTTGACTTCAAACAAAGATGCTCCTGGCACAGGTACAAGTCTGTCCTCTTTCCTTCAGGAAAGCTTTTCAGATGACAATTGATTTCTTTGGCAATGAGTACACAGACAGGATAATGTATGTGACACATGACTTTTAAATATCAATTAAAATGCACTTTTTTTGGCATATAAAAAAATAGTTGCCTGAGAAACAGGTGGATGATCAGACATCATTGCTAAAATCTGAAATATCTTCACAATTTGTTTCCAAAAATGGCAAGAACCTTCAACTCACAATAATACAAAATATTTTGAGGACAATTTTCTTGTCAAATTTGTCATTCTTTTTAGATAAAACCTCGTCAAAAAGTCTGTCTTCAAACTTACTGTATTTTATGGTAAGCTTTTATGGAGGGAGATGCACCTTAAACTGTATGTAAAAGAGTTTCTTGATAGATATTGAACTCTCCTCTACACAACCTGAAGTGCATCAGAAAACTCCAACCTAGAGTGGACATTGCATCATTTTATTAGCAACAAGTAGTGAAACACATTGTACAGCATACACAGAAGAAAGCAGGATATCTTTTCCTCAGCTCTGAGTTGTAAATTGTGAATGAAAAGAAAATTGGTGGTTTCCTTACTGTTAAGCTTGCATATTAAATATAGATATTGATTATGAAATAATTTAAATTATAAAACCCGGTTAGAATATTATGTTGTGTCTTACTAAAATGTGTTTGGCACTGTTCAAATTTTGTTTGCCAAGTAATCTGCTCAAATATTAATATCTGATATACTATGGACTTTCTAGTGACTTTGCTCAGGAGAAGGTATAACAAACTTTCCAGGCTTTGATTACGTATTAACCAGTGGCTTGTAGAACAGATATTGATGGAGGTGATGAGAGCTTCTTAAATACAGATGTTTCCAAATACATAAAAATGATCCAATAGTCTGGAGATCTCCTGTAACTCCAGAAATATTTTGAAAAGCACAGTGAAACATTTGCCAAAGATTTAGACATTGACAAATAGTCTCCTTTGAGCATGTGAGTTCACTGCCATTCAGCCATTCATCCAAGCCACTGGGAAATGGGGACAGTTCACAAGCACTGGGGAACTGTCGGACTCATTTAGTCACATTCGAAATGAGATCATGAGGTTTGATGTCATTCAAAATATGATTATTTTTGGTTTGGGTGTGACTTGAGGTTTGAATGTCAGGAAATATGGGAAAATAAGGAGTGGAGGAGCAGAAAATAGGAATTTTGAAGTAGAATCAGAGAAAGAACAATCAGCACAGATGGCTGCATGTTGGTCTCTGCTTGCTGAGTCAAAAGTAAGTCTGAAACAAGCAAAAGAAATAATGCTTTTAATTTAATTCATTCCTTATACATAATGCTTACTCCTCAGGAGCGTTTGGCTCCCTGCTGAGAACATGCCATCATCTAGGCCTTATCAATGACACTCCCAGCCACAATTGTCTTTATAGATACTGTTGTGTTTACAGCATAGAAATTGCATAGACCAACTCCTGGAGCTTCTCTGGCTTCTGTAGTTGCATCCTGTCTTTCAAGAATATAAAATGAGGTTTTAAAATTCTCACCTACCCACAGAAGTGCACCTATGCCAAAATTTGGAGGCAGTGTAATGTCCACCTAATTTTTAGGAGTTACGCTGGTTTTGCTGTGGGCAGGCTTATTTTACTGTATGGTTTAAGAGTGGAGTCCTTTAGCTCTGGGGGTCAAATCACTGGAGTGAAATTAAACAAGTGCTTGGAGATGTGCCACCAAAGTAGGGATTGGTCTTTGTGCAATTGAGAGAAACTCCATGAGCCAGGCATTCTAAGTAGGATCTAACCAACCAGAATGAGTCATTAGTTTTTTGTGATGATAGATAAGAACATAAAAGAAGGGGGGAAAAAAGAGAAGAAATTAAGGTTATAAGGATGATTAAGTTGTTTTAGTGCTTTGATGGTCATCTTTAAAATCAGATTATTAAGAAATCATATTGTTTGAGGGAGATTTGGTCTGATTTGAAATTTCTTTCCATAAACAAATGTCCTTACTTTATGGCCAGGTGTTTGGCAGCACATCCACTGAGGGAAAAGTCAAGGAGTTGGCTGATTCATGTTCTGTGGTGTTACACATTATTTTGACAGTCCAAGGAGGTGTTCTGGTTCATTGTGTTTTCTGTGCTTCACCTATTGCTGACAGCCTGTGGTGGAAGGATCGGCGCAAATCCATTGCTCCACAGATGGCAGCTGACGCAGGGGTCCCCCACATCGAGAGGCATTGACGCAATTGCTCCTACAAACCACTTAATCAGATAATTTTGTGTGCCTCTCTTGCCAGCCCTTCTCCAGCACTTGACAGCTAACTGTGGCTGAATAGCAACAGGTAGGAAAAAACAAATGGTCACCAGGAGTACTGAGTATCATTGATAGGCATATCCCTAAGTATGATTGCATATTTAATTGGCAGACAGCCCTTTCCTTCCTGCATGGTTATTAGAGGAATGTGCTTCCACTGCAGAGCTACAGTTTGACCTACTCCATGACCTGCTTGGGCTGGAGCAGAAATGAGAAATGAAATGTCAAATAATATCTGCATTAATGGCTTGAACTCAACCAAACCTGCAGGTCTGTGGATAATGTAGAAGCAAAAGAGAATGTTCTTGCTTTTCTAGTGGTTCCTGTAACTGACTGCTGAGGCTATTGGGGGTGAATGTAGTAGGTTCAGAGCAGGATCCACCACACCAGTCCACCCTGCTCTCTGTGGTGAGCTAGGCACAGCTCTCAGGTTTTTGCCATCTCCTACTACCGACTGCTGTGGTTTTGGTGAAGTCGCATAACCTCATAGTGTACTGACAGTAATACAGATCAATTAATAGAGATAACTTCGCATCTATTGGCAAATTATCATTTAAGAAGAGTGAGGAGATAGAGAGATTTCCATTGACCTGCTTTTTGAAGCTGCTTCCTCCTTCTTCCAAAGAAGTTACACCTTGTCATTGATAAATGATGTTCTGTACATCCCAGAATTAATTATTTAAATTCCATTAGCTTAATAATAGTACATGATAACTCTGCCTGAACACCATTTTAGGTTTTCTTCTTTTTATTAAATTGGTATTTTGATTGATTTCAGTTATTTTTACACAGAGTAAAAGTGGGTCTTAAGCCAGGATCTTGCAAAAACCATCACATCCTTTATAAACTCAGGATAATATTTTGTATTGAGGGTGAATATTCATAACAACCCACTGCTAAATAAAGGAGGAATCCCACTTGCTCTTCCCTTCTTTTCCAATCAACCCTGTTTCCTGCACTGGTCTGGAGTCACTTACTTTACTTTGACCCTAACGATCTTCCCATCTTTGAAAAGGCAGTTTTTTTCACCAGGCAAATTCACAAATCGTTTAACTATTGTTTTTTCTGACGGCTTTCTTTAGGTGGTTTAGTTTTCTACAAGTGTGGAATCCAGAAGGTAAGGGGCTAATATGTATTTCTTAGACACCAATAGCCAGACGCTTGTGGAGCCAGCCAAGAATTGTTGGCAATAACCAAGGGCTGTTGATAATAACGCACTGTGGTAAAGAAGTTGTGGCAGGAGAAGGAGGTGATGTGGAGGTAGGGCAGCACTTTTCCAGGACAAACATCCTTGTTCTAGTTCCTAGACATAAGCACAAAACAATACAGTGCAAGCACAGGAATGAGATCAAGAAGTGGGCATGGATTGCAAAGGGAGATCAAAACCACCCAAGACTGCTGAAGCCCTCCAACCCTGGAAGAACAGACTGTATATAATAACTATTTTGCATAGAAAGTGAGAAAGTTACATCCAGGGTGAGGAAAACTTTCTTTCTCTCTCTCTCTCTCTCTCTCTCTCTCTTTTTCTTTCCATTCTATATGTGCAATTTACTAATAAAGCTTTGTAAGAAGACCAGAGCCTCTGATTTTGTCATTGTTTTCACCCACAAGCCTCTATGAATCTTGAGTGCTCTCTTACACTTAAGGGTGGGACATCACAGCAAAGTTGGGTTTTGATTAGGTTAATGAGCTGATTTACAGAGGGTCTGTTAGTTGGCTGGGATGGTCTGGACAGGCAGCTGGAAGGTGCAGTTCAGGGGTGGGGAAGGTGGGTAACAGGACTGACCTGGATTTCTCTCTTTGGGCTGTGCCAAACTGTTTGCACATGCTGCTCACAGTGTGTATGGCTTCATAATTAGTTCCCAGAATTAATTGCCATGAATACCAGCAGGAGTCAAGTCAGCTTGACAATGGGATCTAAATATTTTCAGGATGTAGATAATCACTGCTCAGTGTAATCTTAGCAAATTCTTTGCTAGTTATAATCTGCAAATGCTTGAAAAAGCAAGATAAATAAACATTGACAGTGACAGAAACAGTCAGCTGGGCTCAAGCACAGGGCTGAATCAAAACCCAAGCAGGAACCAGGGGTGTTCTGGTCTGAAATGGGGACTTTTACAAGAGAAATCACACTTTCTTAGTTGTCTTGGTGAAAAGTCTGGTGTAGACAATCAGGTAAGAAGCTTACATACCAAATTCTGCATTTTGATAGATTTCCTATCCTGACATTTTTTTAAAATCTAGACTTGATCCCATGCATTTTATATGGTTGGGTATTGTATTTAGGGGACTCAGTACATGAAGGTGCTGAAATTTCCATTCTGTAAGTTAGAAAAAGGAAGCATGTTTCTCTTCCCCTTCACTGTTATAATTTCCCATGAGTTTGTCTTTACTTATTCCTGAGCAAATGGTACATTTCTTCCCATAAAATGATAGCTAAATTCTATTTGCTTGGCACTTCAGAAGTTTCCAAGTCACCATATCAGGTTTAAAAACAGTTTATATTTAAATGAATACTGAAAATATCTGTGCTATGCAATGTCTGACGTTAAAACAAGACTCACCCTAAGGCTGGGATCTGTCCTGTTTGAATCTTACTGATACAGCTATTAACACAACTGACTATAGGATTCCTTCACTCCCTGGCCCTCCTAATGGGCTTATCTTCTCTTTATGACATAATGGCATTTCCTATGGTGGGTTCACTCCTCAACCTTTTCTGATAGCCCCTTTTTCCAGTCCTGGTCTTAAAAAAAGTAGCAGTGATAGTAAAAAAATTCCTAGGTAGCCTCATTTGCTCAATTCAAGTGCGTTAAACACAATATACTGACCTCTGCGCAGAATGTATCAAAGCTCATTTCTGCACAGATTAATGTCCCAGCTGGGGAACTTGGATGAAAAGTGGATCTGACTACCAGTCTGCTCAGCCACTGCTTTGGAAGCATGAGCCTGCATGGCCCTTTGAAGTGTGATACAGTACAGCTTGTTCAGATACAGCTTATCTACCTCTGTAGACTGCTCTCTTGAATTGTAAATACACCTCCATGGATAAATACCTGAACTTGAGCAGCTTAAAACCAAATATAGCAAAAAACTCAAACAGAGAAACTAGAACCTTAGGATCTGCAGCTTGGCAAATGAGATGAAAAATATCAGCACCCACTTCAGAAAACCATATTCATTAGGTTTTGGAGGAAAGTCATTACACAGCCCTAGTTTGATAACCCTGTTTTCAGAAGTGACATAACAAATCTCTTTCTATTTGTATAACATCTAATTAAAGTACAAAGATAAGTGAGAGTGGTTTAATTTTTTAACTAAAAACTCCCTACAAATATAGTCATTTTTTCAGGTATGACGGAAAAAGACAAAACATGCTGTTTTCACAATTCACAGTCTTGTTGGAGTAGTTAATTTTGAAAGTAAGAAGGTCCATTAGGGGGAGGGTATACACTATTGTAACATAAACAGCTTATTTGTCAAAGTCAAGAAATAGCTCTTTTTGGAGACATTTTCAGCTAGATTAATTATTTATTTGCTTCTGTCAGTAATTTTAGGTTAGGGTCCAGATCTTTTCGAAAACACACACTTAATTTGTGCTATCCCTGCTGCAGTTCTAAAGTTGATGATACTAAGGATGTGTTGAACTGTATTCAGATAGCTTCAGCCTGGCCAAGAGTTTTGCAGCAGGA
>NW_008246058.1:6758273-6798407 GCF_000691975.1 Corvus brachyrhynchos
GAGACTTAGACTAAGTGCATTACCCTGTGTTGTATCCCATGCCTCACCCCCATCCCAGGTTTCCTTGGTTCCTGGCTGGAGGGTACACACGGGGTAGGAGGTCGCTGATCTTGGCCTGAAGAATCCTAAAAGTTTTGGTGGGGGTTCATGCGATTGTTGTGGGCAAATGAGCCCAGGGCCTTTGGGGAGTCGTGTGGAGCCAGACAGGCTCTGCAGGAGCTGAGGAGGGACTGCGACCCCTGAGGCAAAATCCTGGATGCAGATCTCCAGCACACAGGTTTGGGCACATAGAGTGCTCCATTCTGCTGGTGCATCCAGCCAGTTCTGCAGGCTGGTGCAAGGGTAAGTGGATTAATGGTCTGGCTCTTTTTCACTCCTCTGGGGTAACTTGGGAAGCCAGGAGAGAGCAAATCTGCTCTCATGACAGGACTTGCCCATAATCCACATTGCATGAAATAGCCACAGCTCACTCATAGGCTTCCTTCAGTGTAGACACAGCCCCCTGCTCAGGCTGGAGGCAGCGGCCACGAGTAGGGCCAGTTCTGCTACAGGTCATGATTTCCTGAGGTTCAGAGTCCTTGCCAGGGGCTGAAATTGGAGCCTCAACTACAGTCAAACAGCATGCTGTGCGCAGCCTGCCTGTCTGTCTGGGCGCTCAGCCTGTCTTAAACTGGCTCTCCACTGAGCACGGTAGGCATAGACATTTTATTTTCCAGAGGAAATATATTTTCTCCTCTGCATCATCTATAGGAAGGATGTACTAGGAAGAGGAGGCCTCCAAGCTTCTCTTCCTTCCCCACAGATTTGTACTAGAACAAGACATACTGTGGACTATCAATTTTTTGTGAATTTTTCTGTTCTTTCCTACTCAAGTGGTTGATTCAATGTCTTGCATAACAAAATGCTAGGCATAAAATATAAATCTTCACAATGTCTTTCCTGCATCTAATAAACATCCAAATGATTGAAGTTTTAAATAACCTAAGAAAACTAAATTCATTTCTTTAATTTGCGCTTCCAAAGAAAAAGAGTGCCTTTGGGTCCTTGGCAGACAGAACATTAGACTCTTTTTTTTCCCCAGGTATGAAGATAGTTTAATCTTTTTTTCAAGTTTGGAAAAGTAAGATCCTGCAAGTAGAGGTAGGCAATTCATAGGAAAGGGAATCCAGGCTCTGTTCTGTGGCCCTGAAACCTGCAGGCTTGGTAAACAGCAGATGACCATGTATTTAACTATTCAAATGTACAGCAACAAGCTAAATATTAAATGATATTTAAATTAGAACATAAATATAGCTATGCATAATTCAACAGAAGGATGCCTCTGCAGTCAGAGCAGACAGGAGGTCAATGACCCTTGATGATAGTTCCTTCAAGTATTAATATTAAGTCTATATAATGAAGTCAGTCCTTGCACAAGCTTTTTGCTCACTCTGTATGGGGAAATAGGGCCCTCATCCATTATGAGCACATGTGTAGAGAGTGTGGTTTGAATCTCCCCTATGTTTAATTTGATTATTAACCTTCCCGGCTTTCCACATTTGTATTCAGAGTTTGCTGATGTTATGACTTCCATTAGAAAGGCTATGATGAAAGTATTACATGCCTTGCTCTAGCAATGCCAACTAATTCTAACCCAGGTAGAACTATCTTTTATCTTTAACATTCTAACACACCTTTCTTACAATAGTGTTAAGGAACTTCATCAGTTTTTCAATTTGCTTGTCCGTCCCATAAGCATATCTTTTAGTACTGCTTTTGTTCTAAATACTTGGCCCTGAAGTTAGACATATTGACACTATCTGCTCTGCCGTGCACAGAAAAGGTCTGTATTTTCATGGCTCAACAGTCAAACAGCTGAGAAGTGGTTAAAACACACTCCATTTTACAGTAATTTATTTTCAGCCCTTGACAGATTGATTTCCATGGGGTTATTTGCTTCTTTCTGCACCCTACTTCATAACAATGCTTACTAGAATGATTTATTAACTCAGTGCCAAATTCTTTGATACCTTAATAGTTAAATTAACTTCAGGACATGCGGCTAAGTTATTTTTACCAGGTGTTTGGGGTGATGTTTTTCAATAATGAATGAATAAGGTCATGAACTAGTAACACTTTGGTGCTTGTGTGTGCCAAAAATGTGCTTTCTCTCGGAGTATTCAAAGCAGACATAAACAAGCTGGATAATAACTCCTATTCAAAATACTCTCATTTTTCTATGTGTACCATTGATTACTCAAACAGGGCATCTAGATTGCAGAGCTCCCTCGTAGCACTGATTCTTGGCTTCCTCAAATTGTTTTGAAAGACAATTTGTGAACTTTGTGTTCAGGAGTCTCAACAAAGCCAAAGTGTCTATGAAATCAGAATAGGTTAAATAGAGCTGCATGAATAATTGTTTTTACAGTTAACTGCTGAAGTAGAAAAAGAAAAGGTTGTCTTACACAGACCCAAATTTTTTTTTGTTCTTTTACTGAAATGAAAAACAATTTGCTTTGGTTCAAGCAAAACTTGTCATTTGCAACCCCTATTTTCCTCAGTTAAAGGAGAAGATTAATTTCTTAATGAAAAGCCAAAAATGAGCAATAAAGAAGATGAGTTTGGACATAGCAAAACAAATTATTTACGTTTTTAAATAAACAGGTCTTTTGAAATAAAAAAAAAAAGTGGCTAATTCAGGAGACTCACAATTGTTTGTGAGAAGGGAATTTCTGGCAGATAAAATAAATAAACAGGAAAAAAAATGTACTCCGCGGTCAGACTAGAGGTCTGTGCTCTACAAACAGAGAAGAAAATTACCTGTGTTATCAAAACATAACATTTATGCTCCTATCTCAGGCCAGCAACTTTTCTCTCTTAGCCTCCTTTTAAGTGCCTATTTAATGATGTTGACATATCACTTCAATTTCCAGATAACTGAGTACAAACTCATGTAGCACACTCTTGCCTAACCCTAGGCTTAGCTCATGCATGCTGGGCACTTACTAAGGAAACTGTCCAGTAGCTGTTGTTGCACTGTAATTTGGAAACACCCACATAAACTTCCCTATATGCTCTAAGAGCCATTTTGTGCCATCAGCAATGCATAGTGCAAGAAGATGAACTGAAGAGTAGTGATGAATAAAAATATCAGCCACGGTCATTAGGTTTATTGAACCCAAGAAAATTTAGCGTGGTGTGGCTCCTGGGCCACTCTCAAGCTACAGTGCTATTGAGAAAATGGGAGTTAGCAGGTGAGTGAGATGACCATAAAATGTACAGAGATAGGCAAAAGCTTTCACAATAGAGTGGCTGTGCTCTGTTAAAATCATGGGACCATGGATTATAGAAGGATCTGTGTAGTTTAACTTCATGATCAAAGCAGAACCAAAACCAGGTCTCCAGGAAATGGGCCACATACTTCATTAATGTCTACAGGGATGAAATTCCGTCAGAGGTACAAAGAAGGAGGAAATGTGATATGTTTATCATATAAAAAAAATTATCATCTCTTTGATAATTTTTAAAACTCTATGCTAAGAATAATTATCCTGTACCTTTCTTCACTTCAGCTGTCCTCAGCCCACTCATATAGTTCCCTTAGACTTCGCAAACATTTACGTTTACCGAACTGTTTTCACTTTTCTAAATGTGAATCAGACAGTTACCTCTTCTCTCTTTATTTATGAAATCTTGTTGCTTAATCATGCCAACCCAAAACAGCGTCTCAAACTGGGACTGGTGTCTGTGTGTAAAACTGGAATTGTCATGAAAGGATTTCAGTTCCCAACTTTCACTTCTTTCTTTCTTTTCTTTCTTTTCTGTTCTTTCATTTCTTCAGAACAGCCTTCTGCTCACTGCTGTCACCCCAAGACACTTGTGTCAATAAAATTTTTTGTGCTGCAGAAGGTTGATATGTCTTTCAGCCCTGGAGGGTCTTATGTTCAAAACCCCTACACCTAATAACATGTGTTTTAGACAAAGGAAGGTTAATCTATAATGGTCTATGGGACCCTACATCATCCTTCAAAGGTCCAATGACAACTGTGGCCATTTAGCATTTGTGAAAATAAAGTTATGGAAATCAAAACATCTGGGTATTCATGCAGAGACGTACTGTAAATACAATTTTTCAGGAAGAAAAACAATGTGCAAGTAGACATTGTGGTAGATACTTGAAAATGTATAACGTACCTTGTGAATCAATGACAGAACGGAATACTGTATATATTTTAATAGAATTCCTTTGGAAATGACTGACATAATACAGTACTTACCAGTATTGACCAAATTTTTAGGTGAGAGAATCAATGATTTATCTAGCTTGGGAGGGTACTCTGGAGACTGGCCAACTCAGCACATGGCCAACTTACTTGGTTGATAAGGTTGATACTTCCTTCATTGACCTTTTTGTCTCTAACAAGAAATATAAAACTAACACGAGACAAACTGATGTGCTGCTTGCAAAGCAAGATGAACCAACAGCCTTCTGCTCACTGCTGCGAGGTCAGTTTACTGGGTCTTGTTACGGTGGCATTTGATAAGACTGTGGTTTCGCAGGATGAGGATGAAAAAAATACTGGGCCAGTTACTTCCCCTGTTTGCCACTTGTACATGCACATATACTCACATATAATGAATAGTTCATGACTGCTTTGTTCCTGAAAGGCAACTCAGCACTTGATTCTTCTCTAACACCTCTTGCCATGATCTATCTTCCTTTTAGCAGGTCTGGGTACTATATAAACTTGACTTCTTATGGAAATGACTTGAGGAGCAATGTCTTATAATCTGCTCCAAACTTCCTTGCTCAGCTGAGTTTTCTCAAAGCCTAAACTGCTGCCAGGATGGATTGTCTTTTTGCCTTTTTAGTCACCATTTTAGTACTAAAGGAAGAGAGGTTAGATTGTCTCAAGAAGTGGTCATTTGCAAAAGCTTGGTCCTAGAGTACATTTATTTCCCTTGTAATGATTTGATTGCCATGCCCTAACTCCAAATGGCAGCAGATATTCTGAAAGGTACTTATTGCTTACCTACCTACTTTATCTTTTGAGTTAAATCACCCTCTCTTTCAAGACAAAGTAAGAGCTACAGCTTGGATTTATTTGGGGAGGAATGGGAGAGTGTTGCCAATGTATTCTTGTCTTTGAATGATCTGATTATTTTCTTTTTAAACATGACACTAAAATCAATCCCCGCCCCTGTACTGCAGACAGGTATATCCAAGAGACTTACACACAATTAATAGATCTCCCAGTAAGTCTACTGCATGGCCAGGATACTGGTACTATAATGCTCTGATTTCTTTTCAGTAGGGAGGAAATCATATTGTCTAGATGAATAAATAAGTTCCTAGACTACTTGTTTTCCTCTGACTTGCATCTGGCTTCATACTCTATACTGTTCTGCTCATATTTCTACTCAGCATAGACACTCGAATTTCTTGAAAATTCCTGACTGAATGCAGAAGGAACATGACATAGCCTAAAGAGAGGTATTTCAAAAATAGGTTTTTCTGTTCGCAGGTGTTTGGTTTTTGACAGTGTCTTGTTTTTCAAAGATAAAAATGACTTCCTGATACTGCTGAATTCAAGTGCTTTTGGAGCAATTTCCTGATTTGTTTCTGGTCTGGCCTTTAAAGCCATAGATGGTAGCCACTTCTGAAAAAACCAAACCAATCTGGAGTAGCTGTCACTAGAGACCACAGATACTCGTTCAGGAGTAAGGTTATATGCAAGCAAACCAACTGCCCTCATTTTGTAGGTTAGAGACAAATGTACTAATTGACTCTATTGTGTTGCCTGTTATTAAACCCACTTGACTTCCATGCACAGAACAGCTACAAAATCAGATGCTATGTGCATTTAATTAATTAAATGTGATTATTTTGATTCATAGAAAAAAATGCCCACCCATTGTTCTGAGTGCTTTCACGTTAAACAATAAAACATTCTAAGGCTTTTTTGCTCACCCTTTTTAACGGAGCTGTTAGCCATTAATGGGCATCACAGACTGACTCACTTGTGAGGGAGCATTTTGTTAATGTAAAGTACAATCCTGTTTGAAAGTTCTGGTTTGTGGTTTTTATTTAATTATAAAAAACTATATATTATAGTTCCAGAAGGAACTAAAGAAGTAAAAAAAGGGTGTGGATATGGGTGTTGGTATGCTTTTAAAGCAGGTTCAAGCAGCCTGGGTAACTTTGATTTTTCCTTTCAGCATTTTAATTTACATTAGTTGCTTATAAAAGCTTTTGATTAAATGAACCACTGCTGTATTCTTATGCTCATCAGTCAAGTTTGTCTTGCTGTGCTGCATTTATGTTGTGACTCAGGCCAAGCTGTCCCTTTCAATGTGGAGAGAAGGAAAAGAAATATGTCATTGCCATAAAAGGCTGAGCTAGCTTGTGCTTCTTTGGTAATTTGTTTTCTCCAGGGGGTTTGGCCAGGGACTGGGACTGTTTTTAGGTGATTTTGCTCTGGCTTCTCACCTAGCTGAGGTTCTCCACAGCAGCTGGTGGTCTCATATCCAACAAATATTTTTGAAAGCTTGCCTGTAGTATTGGCACTGGCTTCTGCCTATTGGGCCCCTCCTATCCCCAAACTGAGCAGCTACAGGAGACCCCAGAAGGCACATGGCACCTGGGAGAGGAGTAAGGCAGTCCCACCCCCACCAGAACAGTCGTCTGTGGGTAGAAACTGGGTGGTGGTTACTATGACAAAGATACATGCAGATCTTTCAGTCACAGCCCTGACAAAATTCAAATTGCCTGACAGTAACCATTGGCTTCATACTGGTGGCCTGGAAGTGGGGAAGAGAATTGTATAAAGTTGTACAGTCATGAGGCAAGCATACAGATACACCATTACTAATCCCAGCAGCAAGTCAGAGTTCATAAATATTATTTTTTGTCCTGAAAATGTAGTAATTAATGTGCTAAGGAGAACAAAAAGCCTCTGTTCTTTGTGTTTAGCTCTGAGCCATTCTGAATGCCATAGGGAGAAAAGGGAGCCCAATGCTTAATCATACTTGTATTAGCTTGGTTGTACAGCTCGAGATTGTGCGTGTTGCAGCACTCTGCTTCAGAGTCATTAAGTGAGTATTTTATTAAGAACTGTCCTATGTGGCACTAAGATCTTATAGTTAGGTGTGTGCTTGGTGTAATAAGTTACATTGAGCCAAAAAATAGGACTTGGCTTAGTCATCAAGATTTTCAAATTAGGAATGTCCACCTCTCTTAAAAGGGCATAAATGCTGTATTTTAAATGATTTCTTTGAAAGTTTCTAAGGGTTTTCTTTTACATGACAGCATGATTTCCCAGATTTTAGTTCAAGAAATATTCTTTATATTATAATATAACAGAATAATATAATATATATAATATAATAAACATAATATATTTTTATTATAATAATATTTTAACATCTTATTATTAGAATCAGTTGTTATCAACTGTATTGCACTGGCCAGAAGTTCTGCCTGGATTAGAGGCACCGTACATGCAAGTGCTACTGCAACCTCACCTGAAACAGATTGAGATTTGATTTCGTGATGCAACAGTGAGACAGGTACACAGGAGGATATGAAAAATATGAGAAGTGTTGTTCTTAAAAAACAAGATTTGCATGGCTGGTCTCCAGTATCTCATAGGCCATGAGTCTGGAGCGGGCTCTGAAAAGGATTTTGAGGTAGGAACAACTACCTGGAGCATTTCGTTTGTGTGAAGGTTCAGTGAAAAATCAGTTCTACCTAAGGAATGTCTTGAATCAAGATTATCAGTGGATCTTTACTGCATCCCATAGAGAAACAAAACTCTGGACTGGTGACTCTGTAACAGTGTTTATTTCAGATTCAAAATGTGTATTACTTCTCCTCCAGAAAGCAAACAAACCAACAAAAAGAACTTTCATGAAAACTTTTTCCTCTTCAGCAGTTTAGTGGTTTCTGTACCAATTGACAGGGGAAGAGGAAGGCAGAAAGACATAAAGTGATTTATTTCCTCTTAAAGAAAAACTGGAGTTACTAAAACTGTGGCTTAAGATCATACAAGATAGAAGGTCTTTGCAGAGCACTGGTGAAAGACGGTTAACCATGTTTTCCTCTAAAAGAAAAGCTGTTTCAAAAAGCGACCCTGTAGAATTGTATTGTTGAGCATTTCATGTTTATCTGGTTTTGGAAAAGCTTTCTTCTGGCAGAGGAAATTTTAAGTATTCAGAGCCATAGAGCTTGTCCATGAGGCGCTGCAGAGATATACTCTCCCTCAAAAAAGGCACTGAGTAAGAGACATCTAGTTCCAGCAAAACTCTGCCTAGCACTGACAACAAAATTATACATCCTCTGCCAGGCTATTTGCAGTAAGTAAGTCAATTTTAAGAATTAAAAATATAAGTAAAATACATCAGTTCTGCCTCAATCCATTGAGGGCTTGGCAAATGAATTTTCACTGCAGTCCAGGAGCCACCTCAAAGTCAACTGGGCACTTGTTTGAGTTATTAATGTTTCTAGATAGAGGGACAGAAGACAGAGTTACTTTGTTTGTGCAGAACAAACTTTAATGCTTTCCTGTATTTTTTGACTTCCTTTGGTGGGAGGCTTCCAGTATTTTTTTCATTCTTACTGAGTTGTAAATACAACAAAAAATACACTCTACTGTGGTATCCTCAATTCACAGAGAGGACAGGGAATTAAATATTTCCTTTACAAGTCAGTCCTGGCTTTTTTCTTAAGGGTTTTCTGAGTCTCAGAAAACACACCTACATGTGTAAGGTGTTACATAAAAAAAAGTCATCTTGTTCCCCCTTTTCAACAGTGCTGTGTGAAAAAGTCTTAATTTTTTTTCAGTGTTGGATGCTATCTCTAAGTAAATAAAGATTCTTTAATAGTCACACAGCAGTTGTAAATAATGGATGTAAATTCTTCGTATTCAAAAAATATCTTGGTGTCCCAAAACCTATTTGCTTTTCCCCACTTAAATCAATTGGTCTCACTGCCTGCTCTTCTATGCAGACTTGGCTTGAGGAGGTATTGGTAACAATTGGCAACCCTTTGCAGTTCTGCAAGGGAGATCTGGGTAGGCACTTCTAAAGAGTGTCTGCTTCCTTTTCTGGACTTGGAAAACTTCAAGAAAAAATTTATTCTAGTCATGGTCAGCTGGCATTTTAATACCCCAATACAGCAATATGGTCTAAGGTTTTTTTCTTTTCCTGATGAAGTCAGAAAGAGCATTACTTGGCAAATTCGAAAATACCTCAAAAGTTAATTTCAATGGGATTACTGCAGGAAACAGAGAATAGGTGTTTCTAAACTGAAGCCTTAACTTTACTTAAAACTATAATTCCTTCAATATGATTAGGCAGAAATGTGAATTTCAAATTTGCTGTATACATTTGCTGATTACTTAAGGTATGTGCAAATGATCATACTATTCTATTGAATTAATACCTTAAATTTAGGACTCAGGTGCAAAGACTTTAATCCTAACTTTTGTCCCTCTGGTACAATTAATTTCATTCTTAATTATTTATTTTATTGATAATGGCAGATATTAAAAATATGCTAAATCTTTCTTTGCTCTTACGGAGGTGTATGTCTTCTTACTCTAAGAGACACAAATTCAGAAACAACGATGTACTGGCATGAATCTTCATTTCAAGTAAGGAAATACTCCTGTTTCTCCTCTTTTCCGAAATGACTGTGCACCCCACATCCAAAATATAGTAGGAAAACAGAATGGGGACCTTTGTAGAATAGCTGGTCATTACTCTTCCTGGGCTATTACAGCCAATGCAGGAGTTAATAATTTTTACAGGTTGGATTCTTGTTACAATGCATTTCTTTAAGAGACAAGAAGTTGGGAAGGATCTCAGGCAGAATGCCATAGGGAAAGCAAAGCACAGGAGCTTTGGAGTGAAAATGGTACTGGTTTTATTTGACAATAAAAATGTTGTTTCTATGTTAGAAGAAATTACTCTCACAGGGATTTTTTCTTGTTGTAGCTTGACAATCTTGATTTGCATTGTCATGGTTATATAGAATACTGTTAAGAAGAAAAAAGGCATATGACATCAGTCTTGAAATTCTTGGACATTCTTACTCATCTGTGGATAAAGAATGGTAGTCAAGTGAAAGTAGTGTCTGTTAGTCAGGCACACTCACCCAAATAATCTGCATGTGGATTAGATTCAACAAACAAAGCTTAGATATCTTATTCTGAAGCTACCTTTAAACTCCAAGGCTTTGTTGTCACTTGCCAAGCAGAGTATTTTAAACTATTAAATTATAGTATATATGTATATATTATATATATATTAAATTTTTATTCAGCATCCATCTTAAATTGTAGTTTCACAACCCTTCTCTTTGGTGATATCACAGGACAGAAATATGTAACCTCTCTAGGAGATCTTTTCTTTGCAGATTTGAAGCATAATTTCAGAGATACAGTGTTTTCAGAAAGGGTCCAGGGCCAGAACATCAGAGTGAGATAGGGTCAGGCACCCTGTGTCATAAATTTCAGGAAATGGGTAGGAAGTCTAAAGGCATGATTGCAGCATACAGTAGCAACTACAGGAGTATGCCAGTCTGTATTTGCTGCTGTTTCTGCTTTTTTATGAAGGAGGCAACGGAGCACCTTTGATAGGAGAGGAGGGGATGACCCTACTCTGCTCATCCAATATCTGCATGAGAGAAACTGCATACCAAGGGATGTACCCTTTTCAGATTTGTGAAACCTTTGTGGCTTTTCATGGAACGGTCATTGACTCCTTCATGTATTTTAACAGTAGTTCAAGAATTTTCATCATGAATATGTTAAGCCCAAAATCTTAAAAATTCACAAAAATTTCAGCTGAATGTGCAGAAAAACATTTTTTTGCTGATGCTTAGGGAAATTAGCCCATGAGAACTGGGAGATAGCTCAGTGGGAGCAAAGCCAGTGAGACAGGTATGCTGTGACTGCTTTATTACAACCTGCAGAAGTGTGCATTTTGCTCAGCATGATAAAATGTTCTGCAGTTAATTCCCCCCCCCCCTTTTTTTTTTGTGCAGTAGAAACATATTTATGGATTACTTGGTCTATTGGTGCCATAGTCTACTGGGTATTTTTCATTGCTCCCAGTGAAGAAAGGTTTAATACTTTTCCTACACAGTATATTTTTACCCTCATTCAGTTCAGTGCCAGTCGAGCCAATGGCTGGGGAATGACTTCAGGCAAAGTTATCTGAGAGCCCCAGGATGGCAGCTGGGCTGGCTGCAGTGGGGTGCAGTAGGGTAACAGCGGTCAGGCAGCCCTTCGTCCCTCCCTCCAGGGGGCTTCCCCTCCTTCTCTGTATCTGTCTCTGTATATATTGGCAGTCGCCTGGAATAGTGACTCACTCTCCTGACTGGTATGTAAAACCTTAAAGAAAGTCATTGTTTTTGCTGTAGTCCTGAATCTCAGCTGGGGGTGCTGGAAATTAAACTTGCAATTTCTGAAACTGTAGCAAGATCTAGAAGCCTAGTGACTGACTTTTCAAATAGATTTACCAGGTTTGTATGGTATTTAATAGCTTGTGTCTTGAAAGCCATTAAATTTACATTAACTTTATCACATTACAAATAGTCATGGCTCAAACTTACTGTTTTGCAAGAACTCACTAGCTTGAATTTGGATACAATTTGTCATCTGCTTTTACTTTTCATTAAAAATATTTTTTGGTATACTGCTGCTGTATAGAAATGTAGCTCAAAATTGTCTTCTGGAAGAGTTATCTAAACAGCTGAGGAGTGCTTTATTTGTAATAACTTTGTTCAGTGTACCATTTTCTGCAACCCTTGGAATCTTACTGAAGCAGCAATATGAGACTAGACCCTTAAACAATGTCACCAAGAACATTGCATTTCTGGCAGTGCCGTCCTAGGTGCAAAAGCATGAGTACGAAAATGATTCATGCTGTCTATTAAAGGCTAATTTAAATACTGGAATACTGTTTTGCCATTCAGATGCTATGAATTATTACACCTACTGTAGTTTGAGACTGTCGAGCCAGCTTGTCTAACATGTCAGGAAACTCCAACCTCAAAGGATTTTTTAAAAAATTGTAATTGTCACAATAGACAGATCTTCTTTTTATTTTACCTATGTAGATAATAATCTTTCATACACCTTAATACAATCCTAATGAAATCTAAAAAATAAATTTCGTAGTTCATCTGCTGGTTTACTACAGAGACTGCAGAGCAGTATATTAAAAATGTATTTCTTTTTCACTGTTACTCTCTTTATATTATCCATCAAGTAAATCAAACTTAGAATTCTAACTTATTAGCATAAAATCTCACCCAGACACAATCTGCTTGATGAAAAGACTTCCAACTTTTTTTTTTATGAAGACATAAATTATACTGATATTACCAGGGAAAAAGAATTCTAGTACTTTACTCCGTGTTTTTGACAAAACTCTGTATTAGCTTATGGTTTTTAAAGAAACATGTTCTGTTTCAAATTCACAGATCTAAACTCAGTAGTTTATTAGTTGTAATACCTGTCTTATGTTTCCTGCTTAAATATGTACTGATATAAACCAATTCTGACATTCTCCTGTGCACGCAAGCACACGCACACACGTGTGCTCTGAGGAGGATCGCACACACACCCTCATGCACATGTGGGCACATATATCTTTCATGCCACAAAAGTTGGCAAGTTATGTGTTTTCATGGGAGAATCTCTGGACTATTTAGTTCAGCCACACAGAATATTTTGGTATAATTTAGGAAATCATTCTTTGGATCCAATCCTGTATTTCTTGAACACCCATGTATTTCTGCAACTAACATGAATTAAAAGAAGGTCGGCTTCTTATCAGATGTACCCTGGTGTCTTTATATTTCTTATGTAGGTAGGGATCCTGTCAGATTCTGAAAAAATACAGCAAGGTTTGGAGGTGAGCTTCATTTGAGCTGTGATTACAGAGGCATTAAGTACGTGCTGAGCACAGGCCTTAGCAAATCTCCATCGATAACCTGCCAGGCTTGTCACTGAGCATCTTTACACAGTGGGGTTGCCACACTGGTCTTTGCCTGGAATTTTTAACAACTCATTTAAATGTCTCATCAACCTGTAAAATAAGTAGGTATCTCTGCCTGACTGTCATACTGAAACTGCTCCAATTACTGGGAATCTTCTCTTTGCTTTGTTTTTGTTTGTTCCACTCCCCCTCCCATTTTCTTGGAATTAATATATAAATAATGTAGAATAATTAATTGTACTTGCACAGATATATTTCTTTTCTCCACAGTAAGCCATTCCTCTGTCTACTCTTGGAATTATTTAATCTACCAGAAAAATGTTTTTCAATCCATTCTTTCATGTGGTAAGCATTTTACTTTGGAAGGATCTAGCACCAAGAATCGAGCGCTTTTCAGGGTGGGGTGGCATCCCCACATGCCTGCTGGCCACTATGAGCCTCTCACTGCAGGCTGATTCAGCTCACAAACCCGGCCCCCGCAAGAAGGTGCTGAGCACTGGTGTATCAGGCCACTGATGTGCCCAAACCCATGACCATCTCCTCTATATTCCATCATTACAGATGGTGTGGCATATGGGAGTGCCACACCAGCCTTCACAGAGACAGTGTGAGTCTTGAACTGTTTGATCCCTCATCTTTTAGGAGCATCCCTTTGCCTTTCATGTGAAAAGCTGCTATACTCTGAGCAGGATCACAGACTCAGACTTTCCATGTTAACCTTTACTAAGTGTGTGAGAGATGTTGGTGTAGCCTTCCCTGCTGTCCGTGCTGAGGTGCAGCACTCTGAGCAGGTGCAGTGCCCTGAAATGGGCAATCAAAGCAGGAAAGCTGCTGCAGGTGCCAATACTTCATGAGGAAGTTTCTGTTCCTCCTGATGCATGGGGGACTGACTCACAGCCTATCTCAGATGTCTGTCAGATTGTCAGTGACCATGATAAAGCTTTCACTTATCCCAGCTGGGGAGGCTTAGAAGAAAATAGGAATTGCAGTGGGAACCAGCTGCTCACATGTCTGTGATGAGCAGGCTCACAGGAAGATTTTTACTCAATTTCTGTGCCTTGCATTATTTAACTTACCACCTGATGCAGTAAATCCAGAAAATTACTATTTGCTGAGATTTTCAATGTGTCTGTTTGTGCAGATACATACAGTAAGTTTCTGGAGAATTTAAGACTACATGAAGGAATTTTAGCATGACGTTTTAGCTGGTTTCTATTCTGTGCATGGTGCTCTGGCAGTGCCTGGAGCTTTCAATTCAGTTACTGCAGTCTGCAAGGATCTACTGTGCATTACCCTGCTCTCTGCACAGACACGTCCTGCAGGCTGATAATAATCAGGTACACATACAGAACAATGATCATGATAAAAATCAGTGTAACAAAAACAATTTACCTGATGATCACAAATGTTATTAATTGATTAGCACAGCAGCTTTACATCGTGATTCAAGACAAAGAAAGGTTTTTGTTTAAAAATACAGCTGTGAAAGAAAAGAGAAATGCCAAACAGTGATTCATATATAACTTTGTTTTACCTGTACTAAATCGCATATTTCTATGCATTTACATTGTATGGAACATTGTAGCCACTCGCACAACATGAGGAAAAAAAATTATTTTAACGTCAAAATTTATTTGTTAAACATTCCATGTTTTTCAAAGAAGTTTAAAATCTATTAATGCAAGTATATAGCAGAGTTTTAAAAAAACTCCTGAATATTGTTTTGATCCAGGCTCTAACATTTGCTGCATTGTGTCACTGAGTCAGGCAGTGACACTTTCATGCAGAATGGATGGTATCGTTTTCTACATTTACAGCTACGTCTTTTGCAGTTGTTCAAATGTGGTACCCCTGAGAACATATATTTCTCTTTAGTGTGAATAAGGTTATGAAAAACGTTATAGGGTTTTACCATTTCCCACCCATAAGTCTATCTTTATCCATTAGCACATGGAATTATATGTATTGCAGTTGTTTTTTTACTTTGGTTTTTTTGAGTTTTTTAGATAGTGTTTTGAAAAGCAAATAATTGTTCTGAATAAAGGGTGGTGGTGGTGAAGTTATTGCCTCTGTTTTAAACTGGCAGTATTTCTTAGGATTATATTTCAACATAAGGGTTTTGATGACACGTTTTCAAAGCCTCTCAATTATGATATCTTGTTTTATTTACTACCAAAAAAAAAATTCTGCCCAGTAGATAAGTGAAGCCTTCTAACATTCAGATTACGTACTCATCCTCCAGGGAATTGCTAACATCTTGGAAGCCATCTGCAGGATCTGGTTCTAGGAGGGATCGATCATCAGAAGCCTAGCAAGTGTTATCTATCCTCTTAAAGGGAAGGGCTGCTAATTCAACCTTTCACTCTCCCGTGAGTCATGGAGCAAATAGGCCAGCAGATGGATCTGAGGTTCCTTCAGACTTGTAAGTTCCTGACAATTCTCAATATGCTCATTAACCTTGCGCTTTTGAAGAGAAACCCAGTCTGATGCCTGAAGGCTTTCTATATTGACATTTCTGTTGCCAGTAGAGTTGAAGGAAAATACCATTTGTTTTTCATGGGAAAGTTGAGAAAGGAGAAAAAAAAAAAAGGTTGTTTTTAATTTCATTTTTATGCTGACATTTCCCATAAATGAAAACAGGAAAATAGTCAGTTTTCAAATATTGATTATATTTTTCAAAATGGAGGTTTCAGTATTAACAACAAATGCTTTCCAGGATCAAATTTTTAAGAAAGAGAATCCAATTTCTTTGAAAAATTCTTGTGGAGGAACAGATAAGTATTTACATTTAAAATGAGAGGCATTCTGTGTGTGAATATATGAGTTCAAATAACATTAATATAGTTATTTTAACAAATGTTTGATCTTTCATGGTTTTTTAAACTTCTTCTTTCTTTTTTCTTTCTTTCTTCTTTCTTTCTTTCTTCTTTCTTTCTTTTTTCTTCTTTTCTTTTTTCTTCCTTTCTTTTTTCTTCCTTCCTTCTTTCTTCCTTCCTTCTTTCTTCCTTCCTCCTTCCTTCCTTCCTCCTTCCTTCCTTCCTCCTTCCTTCCTTCCTCCTTCCTTCCTTCCTCTCTCCTTCTTTCCTCTCCTTCCTTCCTCTCCTTCCTTCCTTCCTTCCTTCCTTCCTCTCTTTTCCTCCTTTCCTTCCCTCCCTCCTTCCCTCCCTCCCTTGTAAAGTTTATTTTTCAATAAGTGAGCACTAGTGAACAACAAGTTGATGCTGAATTTGCCCCTTCTTTGCACAAAACTGCCACAGAGAGTACCTTGCAGAATGTGGGTGCTCCTAGTTCCTTCCATGGAAGTTCATGAGGGTACCTTAAGACTAAGTCCAGATGCCTGGATCAGGTATTTGGCACCACAATGCTTATTGCAAATAGACATAATAGTGACTCTAACATTACCGAGCTGTTAGCTTCAGAATATGAAACACCTCTGAAAAATCTCTGTGTCAAGAGCACATGTTCTCCCTCAAAACTGTGCAACCAGAAAAAATAGGAATTTCTGCATATGGACCTATACATTATTTAAATTTAAATGATGGTCTCAAAGGAGAAAAACAGGGAAAAAATATATGAACAGTGCTGTAGGAGTGCCTGCTTGGTACGTAGGTCATCAAAAGCAGTGAATCACATCCTGCAAGGGCCTTTTCTCTTCCACCAGCTGTAGCTGCAATGTGGATACCAAATGCAGATGCTTTCCATGGCTGACATTAGACCCTACAGGATCCACACAGAGGCTGCCCTTTCTCCAAGTGTCTGCCCAGACTTGCTGAACTGGTGCCTGTAGTGATGCCTTAGGGCAGTGGTGCTGAGGGTTTGCTGAGGCTTGTTATGTCCTGTTGTCCTTTTTGTCTGGGCTTGTTGCAACTGCTCTTTTCTGCGTGGCTTAGCGTCTTCAGTCTCTTCTTCCATGAAAAGTGCCAAAACTAAGACAAGCATCTATGGCCCCAGGAGGAGCTGTACCCATGAACTTGGGCAATTTTTAATTCAGCTTTTCAAGGCTATAACTGTTTACAATTTCTAGCTATGTTAACATCTAAAATGTATTGGTTAGTAAAGATTGTGACTAGTACTGCAAAAATGGACAAAGTCTCCAAGTCATGTAGAATAACACTGGGTCAAAAAAACTTTTTACTTTCCAAGGGAGCAAAACAGAAAATCAGAAACATCATATAGCCTATCAGAACACTGACTTGTGTAACATTAATTTGTTGATGGTACTGAACAAAGTGCAATGCCTAACAAGCAGAATTGAAAGTTATTAAAAAAATACTTTTCTTTGTTTTGATCTTTTGCATAGAGGTATCTGTCATGTTTTTCCCCTTGTGAATGTAAGAGAACCATCTCTTTAGCAAACTAATAGCAACTAGCAGCATTCAATGAAACTGATCTTTACAGCATATTAATCATGCAGCTTCTATGTCTGTAGCCACTCCTGCCTGCAGCCAGGACACTCAAGTACCTGTAGCATAAAAGAATGATGGGGAAAATGAAGCAGGAATCAAGAGAGAGCAATTCCAAGTATCCTTCTAGATTAGCCTTACCATTCTGATTTCTGAATTGGATGCAAATTGTTCAAGCATTATTCTATGTTTTTAGGGAAACAAAAGTAAACATCAGTGGAATACAGCTCTGCTATGCTACTGCCTTTTCTATTCATCATCTTCACCTTGTCACCAGTCATCTTACATAGTGGTAGTTAATACAAGCAATAAAATATAACTATGGCTTCTCAGTCTTTGCTAAGCTAATGATTGTAAGCCTACAGTTCTCACCCTGACAGGCATACAGTTTCCCCATTTGTTCTTTCTCTTTTTTAACACTAGTGTATTTCTTACTTTCCCTTTTCTTGCACAGAAATTTCAAACTACAGTCAGCTCAGTTTGCGTATTACCTGATAATAGGAACTGAATCAAGCTGTGTACTGCTCTCTGCGCCTTGCGGAGCACCATTATTACATGATAATAGTAGAGACAGATCTGTATGGCAGAACATATGTTTGATTAGTATCTCCCAACAAGGGCCTGAATTTTATTGGTATTTAATATCAATAGGCATCAGAACAGAGATCATCATCTTAGTGAGAATCTGTGCTAGGCTTAGTATCATTATCACTACTCATAGCCTTGGGTATTTGATATTATTATGGCAGTAGTAATGTAGGGTTGTAATGTCATGCAAGTAGTTTGATACCTATCTTTTCCGAATTTCATTCTGCTTTATATATTTTAAATATATGTAATACGGAAAACAGAAGATACCTAAGTGCCCAGCAGGGTGATGACAAAATTTGCTCTAAAGATGACATTCACTGCTCATTTTCAAACAGCTGCAGTTTTACATCAAAATTCTTGATGTCTCCGTACGTTTTAGTTAAACAGTTTGATAATACATAGCAGAAATACTATCATTTAAGTAAGTTACAGAATTCAGCTCAGTTGAAAAGTTATTGCAGACAACTCTCAGAGGAATGGCAAAAGTAATCACAAAACATAAATTTAAATGAATTTGAATTTTCATTATGTTTGATAAAACAGAAATTGAGCAAAAATATTTCCTTTAAATGTTTTTTTTTTCCACCACAGCATCTCACTATTTCATCAAAAATTTAATAACACTTATCCTTTGACTGCAATCTCACTCCTCATGTGTGGTATCCTTGAAGAAATTTTGCTATTATTATAATTATTATTACTGTTAGTAGTACTTCCAGAGAACATATGTCTAACCATTCTACCCCTGGGCAAGATCTCCCTTTGTGCCCAGTGCTATATTAACTCAGAACTAAAAAAGTATCCCAGCCAAAAGCTTAGAAATCAAAGCACAAGACCACTTTGGTAGGCAAGACACATAAAAGAATGAGCAACTGTCTGGCTCACCACCACATTTTATGAAGAAACCATTGAAAAATTATTATTTTTGGTTTAAAATGTTTAAAATACCACACAAGCATAAAATACCATTACAGGTGAAGAGGGGGGAAATGACAACTAAATTATGTGAGAAAAGGAAGGTTATTTTCTGAATGATGGTGGAATCAAACATATTTTCAAGGGCTGCAGAAAGAGGGATTGCAAGAGAGGAAAGCAGAGACACGAGCCTGGATGCTCATGGATTTTGGCCATGAGCTTGGAGCGGTGCTGCAGGGAAACGCTCCCCTGAGCACAGTCCTGGGAGCTGGAGTTGCTGTGTGCAGGGAGCTCACACTCAGCTGCAGGGAAGAGGCTGAAGTCAGAGGGACACTCCCAGGTGAGGGGGGCAGTGCTGGCCAGGGTCCCACCCACACTGAGGAGTCACTGGCAGGCGCGGAACAGGGATGTGGGTCCTGTGGCTGCATGATCACACACTGAAAGGCCTTCACAGAGGAGTCTGCTGGTGCCATCTGTATAAAGAAAATAGGAAGTGTGCTTCTTTCGGGGGGGAAAGGAAACTTGTGTGTGTCATAGCTACTCCTCATTAAACTGTTTGTAAACAAGTAATTTGTTTAATCTGCCTTGGAGTATATGTGTTGCAGGATAAAATGTTTCTGTGAACTAGCCATCACAATTATAAAGGGCCATGAGATTATGCTTTGCAGCGTAGAGCTGATCATGGGCCATTTATGACAAGGTGAAATAATAATATTTATTTCTTGCCGAAGTCATCAGGAAGATCTGCTTCAGGGAACTGGAGCATATTCAGTAGAGAACTTGACCAGTCAGAGTAATTAAAAGCAGTTCAAAGATATCCCAAGAGAGAAAAAACAGTCTTGGGAAATAATATTGTGGAGTGTTCACGAGTTTTTTGGGCAAACTAGCAAAGGAAAATTACTGGGTAATTTAGCTAGATAGCTTCTCAGAGTGACTTAGAGCCTAGTGACAAATCTTGATTTGAAAAAAGCACAGAGGCTTTCTGTGAGTCTAAAAAAAAAGATGCTGTCACTTAAAAGGATTTTGATAACTGGGAAATGTTATATTTTGGGAACTTCTGTGTTGGGTAAATTTAGAAGGTGCAATAAGGTTGCTGTGAACCCCAAAAGTGAGTGCCATGGGTGCTCAAAATTCACGCCGGCATCCAATTTAATACTGGATTCACCCAAGAATGAACATAAAAGCAATAAGATAAAAAGGACCTTTAATCTCAGCAAAGGATGAAAGGAAAGAGTTAGTGAGGATGTCAGGTAGATTAATTAAAGGAGTCACAGTGAACAATATTAGGCAGTAAATAACATTAGGGCATAACATAATTACCATTTCTAAGGGTTATTTATCACCAAGTAACCCTTTTTGGTCTAGGCCAGTCTTAATCCCCGTGGGCTCATGTACTTTTCTGGAGCAGCCACACCTTTAATTATGTAAACCTTTAGCTTTCTTAATTTTTAGTGCTGATCTGTGCTTGGACAAGTTATTGTTACATTTTGGTTGGATCCTTCCAGCCCTCTGGCCCCAGTCCCTCATTTCTTGCTGGAGTCTGAGGCAATGCTTGCACTGAAGCATCATCTCTTTGTAACTCACTGAACCTTCCAGAGATGTCAGATGCCACCAGCTGTGTGTTTGTCGGGGGCTTCCTTGTGGCACTCTTTTGCAGTTTGGTTTAAAAAGGCTTTTTCTACTGATTTTCTGCACCCTTTTTTCCCCAAGTAGCAGCACATGACTGGATCCTGTAAAGACAGAGATGAGCCTCCCTTATTACCTGCTTTTTGTAAGAAGTAGGATATCTTTCATTTTTGATGAAATATCCCTTGCATTGTTTTGTCGTAAAAGCCAAGCAAGTGCCACAGGAAAACCTGCACTTTTCCCTCTACTCCCAATGTCCAATTGACATGTATGTCTTTTAAGTTATAATGAAAACCATTCCCTGAAGGAAAATGACTATTTGGTTCAAGGCAAAACATTTACAAATGTTGACTCTTTACAACAATCTGTTTAAAAAAAAAAAAATGGAATAAGCATTTTGAGGGGATAAGAAATGACCAGAAGTTCTTCAGCTATGCATTTCAAAAGAGCTTTTTTTTTTTTGTAACAGAATTTGTTTTCTTTAAATATATATAAAAGCTTAATTAAATATTTAAAAGGTCAAAATCAAACAAGAATGATGTGATATTACTGAGAAAATATTCTTGGACTAATACCAAAATAAGCCTTTTAAAAATACTAAAAATTAACTCCTCAAGACATGTCTGAAACTTTATTTACATGTTCAGTGAGTGAAAAGAAGATGCTAGATCTTCTTTTACTGGAAAACATTCCTTGCACTTCCCAGAGAACACCTCTGTAAGCTATTACGTCAATGGACCTTCACCTCTGCTCCTCAGGTTCTGGGGAAGTAATTAATCTGATTTAATTCTGATTTTTCGAAGATTTAGTCAATGTTTGTTGCTCAGACTTCCTCTGCAGACACTGAAGAAAGCTGTGGAACCCCAAAGAGTCCATACAGTTGGGAAGAAGTGCTTTATGGAGAAAGTATCTCTTAGAAGGAATCTAGATAGCCAGATAAGGTCTGTAGTTAAAGGAAGCCAGGAGATGAACTTTAATAGAAAACTGCTTTGTTACAATGTTGACCATAAGTACAAAAGAAGTAATACCAGCCTTGCCTTTTCCCACTCTGAAAAAAAGTGGAGAGGTGAGAAGAGCTAGTGGAACTCAGAGATTTCCATGGCGGTTGCCTCAGAAGAGGAAATTCCTGAAGTGAAGGATATTACTTTTTCTTCTGTCTTCACCTTTTTCTTACAGTTATTTATAGCCATAAAGACATATATCTGTATACATATATCCCATCTTCATAAATGACATAACCTCTCCTTAGTGAAATTGAGTAGTTTTCTAAAACGGAAAGATCAGTCCACAAGTTATAGGTGCCTAATTTATTAAGAATTTCTTTAACACCTGAGTGATAAGCAAAAGTTGGCTTGAGATGCTAAGCTGACAGCACATCCAAAAATATTGGTCTTATGTATATGGTGATACAGCTGTGCTACTTAAGCAACCTTATTATACTGTTCTGAGTCCCTGCCTCCACTAGGCATAAAAACTGCATTTTGGTCTTACATTAACCAAGATTATGATCATTAACATGTAGTGAAGACTGAAGGTATCATTTAACTAAATTCTGATAAATCAAGGTAACACCTAAACTCCTGCTTAGTGTTCTTCTCAGTTTGTTTAAACATGTGAAAACTGTACTTTCACTCGGATTCTCTATCTTTTTTTACCTGGTATGTGGTCAGAGCACACATTTTTCCCCTAGCTTGGGCATACTATTATATGTGGTATGTCTAAGTATGGAGTGGAGTTTGCCTTTTGTGCTAGCTAGGCTAATGAATAAACACTGAGAGAAACTCATCTTGGTAAGTTTAAGACACATTAGGAATATTCTGATCTACCTACACTATGCTTCTCACATGCCTTAATTGGAGCCTACTAGCAGCATATTTAGAATGTATTTAAATATTCAACTCCATTCAAGGGCTCCCAGTACTTAAACATTATGGCTGGCATACTTATTAATGCTGTATATCCTCTTTTCCAAACAAAAGAGCCCTAAAATTGTTTTAAATAACAGAACAATGTGAAGTTGAAAGTGCGGGATACCTGGAAAATTTACTTTGTATCAAAATAGCAGTGGAAATACATCTTTAAAGATGGAGCAATTGAAATGAATACCATAAAAGCACTCATTAATATGCTGTTGTATTTATAATAATCCCCCTCATTTTTATTACAACACAGAAGTGCTGTTACATCAGCTGCTCTACTTTCAAATATTCTGCTAAATAACCAAGCCTTTTTATTACTTAAGTGAGAAAATACATAATGCCTAGTCAATAAGTCTGTTTACCTTTGACAAAAACTGTGCAGAAACCCTGTGCTGGTGAAGGTGCTGAGCATCAGACAAGATCACAAGTGTCTTCAGCTTGAGTGAATCAGGGGCACTGAGCGCCTGGCAGGATTGAGCCCTGCACAGAAAGGAAGAACTCAAGGTCAGCATGTGGAGCTGTGTTACACTTCCTTTGATATTTTGAAACCATAAATGTAGGACTGGATATGTTGCTTTCTTTTGGGAAGGTTTTTTCCTTCAGTAAAATAGATGGTAATACATCTAAAAGTCTGCAAATATGTATTTAAAATGGGCTTTGTGCAACAAGGAAACCAAATGTCTCTAAAAATGAATTGCTTGTGATTTCAAAATAGTCATCTTTCTGACCTGTTTTAGAGCCCTCCGTGCAAAGCTCAGAATCTGGAGGATCAGACATCTCCTCCCACGCATGCCCATCATGAATTCTCATCACACCATGGCAGGGAAAGGCAGATACTCTGACTGACTTCAATAGAAAGACTTGCCTCCTGTATCAAGTTAACAGTGAACCATTGCTAGAGCAAGTGAATTTGAGGACATTTTGGCCTGTAGGCCAAGTTCCTCAAGACAGAAACATTGGAGGAAAGGCAAAATGCCACTCACATTTGCAGCGTGGTATAAATAAATAATATTGGCCAAAAGTGAAACTACGCTGAAAGTCATCCTTGCTTTTAGTACAAACAAGGAGCTCCCTGTGCAGTGAACAGAATAAATGAAGCCTGGTTTTCTATGGATTTGTGCCTCACAGTTGGATTCTCTGGTGTCTAGTAAAGTGTAAGCCCCATTTAAAAGTTTTTCTTGCATTGCAGGTATTTAGGCCATCTATCTCCCATGGTGTGAGCTCGGCTGAAGCCTGTTCCTAAATGGAGCATGTTAAGAAGTGCTTTTTCTTCTGAGCAACGTCTTTCTGCTAAACTTGTGGAATTTTATCTCTGACACCCTTTTCTCAATGACTGAGGTTGGCCAACAGGTTCAAAAGTTAGGGATACAGTCAGATAGACAGTAAGCCTCACAAGCAGGGGCACTAAAAGATACATATATATGTAGATAATGTGATGTTATCCAAGACAAATCAGATTAATCTGGGTTGCCTGCCTCTTTGGTGCCAGATGATCACTGGCCCATGTAGAAGAAATTCCCAGAAGACCAGATGGGCTTCAATGAGCTTCCACAACAGGTAGATGAGTTCTTCACTTCTGGCACAAGCTACGCTTATGAAACACATCAATATACAAGTGTGCTTTTTGCACATCCTTTCCATAACATTTCCCTGTACAGGGAGACTCTGAATGTCTCCTCTCTACTGTGCTAGGTTCTCATGGAAAGCCTGAAATATGTTAATTCTCACTAAAATCACAGAAGATTAGCTTTATAGTGAGCTATTTAACTCTCTTATGACTAAGATAATTTTTTTGAAGCCATTACTGCCTAGGAGTTTCTTTTGTGGCATTTCTTGCTGCATTTTTCACTTCTAAAATTGCAGCCTCGCTTATGGCTTCTAATGACCTATTCTGGAAATTTTAGCCTCCTTCAAACTGCAGGGAAAAAATGGATTTCAGTGAAGAAGAAAGTTTTTTGCCTGACAGAGATTGAGGCTCTAGTCTGAAAATTCCTCTGAGGCTGGGGAGGCCTGTGCCACCTTCTGCCAGTAAGATTATGCTGTGTAAGTGGATTGTGACTCAAACAAAAATGACTCAGTTGTGCAAGACATATAGATGTTGCCAGTTTGCCAGTACTTGAAAAACAAAGCATCATTGGGTCACTGACAGTGATTAGGCAATTTAACACAACATCAAAAGAATCGAGGCAGTTACCTGATTTCTTCTGTATCTGCTGAGTTAATGTAATTTCTGACCAGTCTTAAAACAAAATGAGAATAAATATTGTAGGAATAAATTAAAATGGATCAGTGAGAAAAGATATTAAATTCTCCTCATTAATCTGCCATGGAAGCAAGATTAAAATAATTACAGTTTAAAATTTTACACAGGTTTCATTAAATTCCGAACAGACTTTTCAATAAGGGATTACGGCTCAATGACAATTGTTGGAGATGCCATCTAAGAGGACAGATGTATTATCTGTATTTTATAGTCATGTAAAAATGTAATAACTTTTGGTCACATTTAACTAATATCATTTGAAGCTGGAATATTGATTGGCAATCACATATAGCGGCCCCAAGTAATTAACAGGAGATTCTTCTAATGGTTGCTGGACATGAATACTCCAGATACTTGGCCAGCAGCCCCCCTGATGACTTTTGCCTCGGAAGAAAGCAGACTTTGTAGGCTGTTTTCCTCTTCTGCCCAGGCTGACAGAGAGAAAGAGAAATTGAGTACTAGGAACCTGCATGCTCAATACAGGTGTACTGATGTGGAGGAAAAAGAATTTGTGTGGTTCAAGATTTGGCTGCCTTTCTTCCAGAATCAGAAGGGATGGAAGAGTACTGACCACTTTCTGTTCATGACTGGTGTCTGCAGATGGCACAGTTGGCAATGTATGCCTAAAGCACTGATTGTGCTACATTATTTATCTATTTAGTCCTTTTCAGATGAGTAAAGGAAGCCTGAAATGAAAATTTCATAACTCTGACAATGAAGTACCACAGATTTAATATCGGCATTTGCAGTCCTTGTATACTGCATGTGCTCTTACTCGGATGACATATAGCTCATGATTGGAAAACATTGTTTCTAGACCTAGAAGAGTATCTCTGGATCTGGTCTAAAAGGACCTTGAGTCCTGTGTGCAGTTTCAGTCAGAGCAATATAAGAAAATCATTAAGCTATGAGAGTGTCCAAAGGAGGGCAGAAAAGATGGTGAAAGGCCTTGAGGGGAAGCCATATGAGGAACAGCTGAGGACACTTGATCTGTTCAGCCTGGAGGAGAGTGAGGGGAGACCTCATTGCAGTTCACAACTTCCTTGTGAGGAGGAGGGGCAGACACTGATCTGTTCTCTGTCTCGTGACCAATGAAAGGACCTGAGGGAATGGCTTGAAGTTGTGTCAGGGGAGGTTTCGGTTAGATATAAGAAAAAAGTTCTTCACCCAGAGGTTGGTTGGGCACTGGAACAGGCTCCCCAGGGAAGTGGTCACAGCACCAGCCTGACAGAGCTCGAGAAGAGTTTGGCCAATGCTCTCAGGCACATGGTGTGACTCTTGGGGATGGCACTGTGCAGGGCCAGGAGGTGGACTTGATGATGCTGGTGGGTCCCTTCCAAGTCAGCTAATTCTGTGATTCTGTGACATATTGTTCTTCCAGAACCATCACATGAAGCCCATATGTTCAGTCATTGACTGTAAGGATTCTGGTTAGTTTTGGTTTTCTTGTATGACTCCAGGTTAAGGAAAGTTCTAGCAAAAAAAACAGAGAGGGAAAGCACATTTGGAGACAAGGAAAATCATACTTCCATTTTTATGAAAATTATTGGAAAGGCAACCTTTTTAAAGTTTCAAAGCTAGGGAAAGCAAAGTTACAAGTCTTTATTCTCTTTATGAGTTGATACGAAGGTAGGATAAGAACTTGGATATAAACATTTTTTTTCTTCTATATTCAGTGATCAACTGTAATTTTCCCTCAGGCAAAAGAAAACTATTCAGGTTGACAACATTAACAAATATTTCTCATTTCTATTCTTCAGGTAATTTGTTTTTCATTTGAGTGTCCTCTTGTCCTGCTTCATTCATGTTTGCTCTTATAGGGAATATTTCTGTCCTATAAAATTTGGCATTTAAAAGTAATTTGAAATGCAGAGTTCCTTAAAACCAGAGTTAAAATCTTTTAGAAGATTGAAAGTAATCATTACAGTATTAAAATAAATAAGAAGGTTCAGTCATAAGTGAATCTAGTTTTACCACAGTGTTTTAATTTAGAACCAATAATTCATACAAAGACAAACCTTGCCGTCTGGCTCATAAAGTAGATGAAATGATACATACACAGTTGTTGGCACACTGTCATCTTTTTTTATTTTATGCTACTGGAGAATCTCGTGTCTTTCTCCATTTTCATTATGATCTTTTTTTTTTATTGTCACATTTATTTGTTACAACAAAATATAATTAAAATTGGAGGAGAAGAGAAATAGGAGTTAGAAAATCCATGTTGTTAAATGAGCAAACTTATTCTTACTGCTAATAAGAATATTTTCTTTTCCTCCTAGCTGCCTGAGACAGCCTTTTTCCCCTAAGAAACAGACAACATTTGAAGTTTAGTCCTTCAATTCCTCAAAAAAGACAAAAAATTGTCCTTAATATCTCTACTCTTTTCTATTTACTTTTTTCTTTGTTTTTATGCACAAAATCAAATTTCATACAAGAGTAAGAAAATATTTTTTCCTCATTTGCTCAAACTGCAATGAAATAATATAAATTTTGTGTGCTGTTTAAAATGTACATGACCAAAATAGATGTATAACCTTTAATGAAATTGCGTAGTAATTAAGAATTCTATAATTTATTTTTAGCTCCTTACAAGACTGCAGACCTGACATTGAAGAATAAGGGAATTTTTTGTGTTTCTGATTTCTGGTGAATACCTATCAAGTTATAGAATCCTGCTAAATTTATTAATGTGTATTTAAATCCACAATATAAACTGTATTTATTTTTTAAGAAGAAAGTAAAAATGTAAAAGTGAGAGATGACTTTTGAGAATAATACTAATAGGCAGCACAAAATGAGGCCTTTTTATACTTATGCCTAAATATAGTCACAGTAGCAAAATGCTATATGGCAGTCAATTAATTAGGGTTTCCTTTTGTGAGTGCAGAAAGTAAAATATTTGACAACATGGAGTAATGAGCTGGTAAAGGGAAGATCCCCTTCTCTCACAGAGGCTGTTGAGGCACAGCTTGGCCTGTGCTGGTGTGCTGAAATCAAGTGCAGGTTCTATCCCTTGTAAGGCCACACAGCTGAACATAATTTTACCATATTGCAAAGACCGGAATCTTCAGTTAACATCTACCACATCCTGGCCCCTTAATCTCTCTATTATATGGTGGCACCTCCCACAGAAAGAGTTCTAATATTCTCACAGAACCTCAAACTAATTGTTATTGCATGTCAAACATACGGATCTACAATTCATATTTACTAGTGCTAGCTGATTGCACTGAATATATTTAATCTTGTTTTCACCACTTGATCTTGGTTTTTAGTGAAACTTTCCCTGAAACAAATGCTCTTTAAAAATTATTTTAAAAGTACTCTATCTTGTATCAAGGTGTACTTTCAAAATTATATTTGTGAAAAATAAAAATTTCTTTCAAACCATCATACACTGTAAGTAGGAATGATGCAGCAATAAAAGAAGTTACTGACATTCTGAGTTCTTTCGCAAGTACTTTTCTTTACTCAGAAGATATCTTTGTTCATAGCATCACAGAGCTAATGTAGTTGGCTTCTCTGTGCTGCTTTCCTCAGACCTTCAGGCTGACCTGTTCATACAATCAGTCCCAAACACGCCTTACTCATTGTGAGTCAGACCAGTTCCGCAGTTTAAATAGGACATTTTTGCTGGCTTAATTCATTTAGATGGAAGTAGGTGAAGAAAAACTTGCCCAAAGACCTGAATAGGCAGATTTTAGCAAGGTGGTCACTGCACTGTGAGAGTGCCAAGCAGGACGAGTAGGTTGGAAGGTGAGGCTGAAGGCAGTGCAAGACGATCAGCAGACATGATCATTCACTGCTTGTTCTGTGCACTGGGACTTACTCATGTGTCTCAGCAAGGGTCAGATAATATTCTCCTATGAACAACCCCTTTTTTTGTGTTTGAGATACAGAACAAAGTTGAATAGTTCCTAATTTGGTGGTTCTAATGCGGGATGGAAACACAGAGCGGGGGTTATTCACCACCAGTAGGAAACCATCAACTTTTGGATTTGAATTCTAAATGATTAGATTATTTTTGGTTATACTTATTGATAACCAGACACTCCTGCTATACCCTTGGAGTCTGGGAACGTTCAGGCTTGGAGTCTGGATTTGAGGACATCTTTGATTTGATTCACACTTGCTACTTGTGTACTTGCTGCCAACATTGTTTAGATAATGCAGCACATCTGACAGGCTCTGTAGGAAAAGCATGTCAAACAATGATGCTTTTTGTTGTGGCTTGGCTGGAATGTTAAACCAGACTTTAGACTATAGTGGAGTCAAGAAAAGATTAAAACATCTTTTTAACAAAGGCTTCAAATGCAGAAATTAAGCAACTTATTCCTTCCACATCACAACCCTTGGATCACAGCCAGGGTAACATTTACAATGTATTGAAGGAGCTCATTCATCCTTCAGATAAAGAGATTTTTTTTGGGTTTTGTTTTGTTTTAAAAAAGGGAATGTATTTCCAGCACAAAATCTTGATCTGCCCAAGCGTGCCAGAATCACACTAGATGTTAATTCTCAAAATTATTTTATTGCTCTTGGGAATATATGAAGAGAATATTACATTCTTTTTTTTTATTATATTCTTCTGGTCTGTGTCATTCAATTTTTACATCTGAACACCAGTTACATCACTGATTGCTTTGACCTCTGATGTAAACCAGATGAAAGAACATCAGACAATATTTTGCATTGTGTTTCAGGTAAAGTGCATTTTTTAAAGATATTTTATACTATTTTTAAATCTTCAAGTCAAGTCCCACAAAGACATAGAAGCAGGTTTTTTTTTGGAGGGGGGAACAAGAAAAAACCCAAACAAATTTAAAAAACCCCAAGAAACCAACATTCAAAAACTGTCCAGGATTTTTTTCTAGGAGATGTTTTAAAAACAATTCAGGAAAACAAAAATCTTTCGTGCAAGACTCCAGTGGTTATTGCATTCACAAAATGTGAATACTTGGGTCATTTCACTCCAGAGTGAAGCAAGTTTCCAACCTTTGCTTTCTGCTTCTGAGGAGATTGTCTTCAGCATCAAAAATAAAATTGATAAAGGGAACTTCATTCTGCTGAAGGTGATTGCTTCCACCAAGAGAAGAGTGAGCAACATAGCAGATAACTCTATCCTAGCAGAAGTGAAGCTTTGGAGAAACGAGGCTTGGGGAGCATTTTTCTGTAAGAAACATAAATTCAGTTGTGAATTTATGACTGAATTGTACCAAAACATGAGAATTCATGACGTGTCTAGATAAACTAAGTGGTACTAAGATATAGGTACTTTGATATACTTTGTATCTGAATGATACAAATACATCTGAACAGATGGAAATATATCACAGCTTTTTACCTATCTGCACGTGCCAGTGGTTGATCCAACTAGAAGACAAAATTCCCCAATCCAAGGTATATACACACTGCCTCGACAGTTTTACAAGTATCCCTCTGGATTTCCAAATTTGTCCCTCTGACATACAGCAGACCAGATGGGCAGTGCCTCCACCCTGTACTGCAGCTGCTCTCATTCTGCTCCAGCAGTCACCTACCTGCTCCATCTTCAATTCAATGAGTTTTTTCCATTGCAAATGTGAGCCACCAAGAACTTTACATGACTTTTTCATCCATTCCCTTCTATGGATCACTGTTAGGACTAAGCACTATGAACTATATTCATAAAATAAACCTCACAGAACATAAACTTTTCTTTAATCATTTATGACCATTCAGCTGGACATTTCTGTCCACAGCTGAGTCTTTATAGTAAACAATAGACTTATTGTGGGCCATAAAGCTGTGTGAAGAGGCCTCTGACATAGTAATGATGTAATATTTGTACTCAAAGATCTGCTCTTTTTGCAGCATCTTTCTCCTATTTTATATTAATAAGACAGTGTAAAAGAATATTTGCACTTGCACTGAAATCAATACCAAATATCTTAGTTTACCATTTGATTACTAATATCTAGTACATTTTATCCCCTGTATTTGAGTGTCTAACAAAAGCTATTTGTAAAGGAAATTGTTTCCATAGAGAATAATAGCAATTCACATTTGATAACACCTGTAAACAGAATGAACAAAGTGATTAAGAACATATAAATGAAATTTGGAAGTTATACTCTGGTTGTTTCAAAGTGCCTTACGTACATAGGTGAGCAAATAATGGGGTCTGAAAAATAATTTCAGTCCGGCGGCTCATATATCTGCCAAAATATAAGGGAAGAAAATCAGTGATGATGAAAGAAGTTCTCTTTGGGGAAAGAAGAGAAGCAACTTCTTCCCTGTTATGATTTTAGGAATTCAAAACATGGGCGTTCTTCAGCCCATAATTTTTGTTCTGTTACATATTTCAAAATTATTTAAATTCTGTATTTTTCATTCTGTGATTTAAATTATTTGTATTGTTTTTAATTAAAATGTCTGACACAAAACACAAATGTTTTAATCAAAAATGTCAAAGCAAAGTTCTTGGCATTTCAAAATATTCCCAGGTATATATATTTTTTTAATTTCACTAAATTTTTTTACATAGTTTTGGTTTCTGAGAATTTTTTTTGCAAATTTGGTATTCATTAAAAATTTTGCCTCACCTCAATTACATTAGTGTACATTAGTACACCCACATAACACCCTTTGAGGTAGCAAAGTGTCGTTGGCCTACTCCAACAAAACAAGATGCCAAATTATTTCTGAGGAAGGCAGGGAGAAATGAGTTTTATCCATTGAAATGTCAATGAGCTCAGCTTCCCACCAAAGGCACTTGGCATGCTGCAGACTTCAAGCTCTTACTTGTCCACAAGCTTCTTGCTCTGAGGCTTGGTGCTCCCAGCAGTACACCAGTAGGAGTCCTGTCCCACAGCAGACCACAGCTCCATTCAGACTCCATACCTGAACTTCCTTCCCATGTCGGCAGGACAGGGAGGATGGTACATACCCCAGTCTTGTCATGCTATGGGGTTGGACAGAAACCTGGTTCAGAATCTGAAATAATTTGCAGGTTAAACACTAGGGACATATGGTTGTGTCTGTCTGTCCAACATGAGCTTCTCCAATTAACTTCCTTCAGCCCCTCCTTTGACTCTTCACCTGGGGGAAGGGATGGCTGGATGGGGTCGGGCATCAGGGACCACAGCTTTTACAAGCCATCTGCTTCATAAATCTTCTCTTTTACATATGCCTGTCACAGGCAGCTATGGAAGGACAGAGGTGGAAGTACATCTTTGCCCAGACGAGAGAGTGGATTAAGTATGAGAGATGTGTGCCTGAGGTGGAGGAATTTACTCCACCTCTCTACACAAGACTGAGCCATGTGCACATGTAACTGTTGGGTGGGGATGACAGTCTTCTCTTTCTCCTCTCAGATAAATAGAGCACATTGTTCCTGAAGTCAAAGGTAGAGCAAGGAATTGAAACCTAGTTGCTTTTCAAGTAAGGAATTCAATTCTGTAGCAAGTGTAGGTTTCTGTAGTGACAACTGCCAGGTGTTACTTCATGGTCTTCTGAGGTATTGTGCCAAAGGTAAGAGGCAGAAAAGAACTATCCAGGCAAATGGATATAAAATGCATGGACCATACTAATGAAGAAGAAAAAACAATGCTTTCTGTGAAAAATTATCTAACTCAAGCACTGTCTGAAACAACCAATTATAGCCAGGAACCATAGTCAACTTTTACTATTAGTATTTGGCCTGACTTAACTGGCTTTAGAAAAGGACCTCAATTAATTTCTTTAATTGAATGAGCTGGACTTATCAATTAGTTTACTCACGTAAGATATTCCTGTAAGTGTTTAGACATAATGAAATTATTAGAAATTTGTTAGCAATATCAAGGAAATCCAATATTTTTACCGAATTCCAAATTATTCACCTTTAAGCTACAGTGCATGAAATCCATGCAGACTTTGTGATATTTAGCAAATATTCTAAATGTCTCCTGCAAGGGCAAGGATATCATTTACAAGGAAGCATGCTGTGGCATTAAACACAACACAAAACTTAAACCGTGTGTCCCTCAGGACCTCCCCAAGCATTCTTGTTTACAACAAACAGCTGACAATATGCTAAAGTTGCCTTGGTGCTTGTGACGTATTTGCCTGATGTTTTGACAGGTAAATATTTGTTTTTAAATTCGTCATCCTGTGTGCTTCTTCACAGAAGACTCCAGAGATTGATGATAGAATATGGAGTCTTTCACCTGTAAGGTCTTTGGTCTGTATCCACAGTAAGGAGAAGTACAAAATCTTCCATATCTCTTTTTATTTTCCCAGTGCATTTATGGTGAGGAGAAGACAGAAAGACAGAAGACAGAAAGAGCTATGCAACAGAATGTTTAATTACTTGCAATTCTGCAAGCCGTTTAGGGCCTTAGTTGTTCAGCTGAAGCTCACACAGGCAATGAAACCCATCAACGCTGGCATTAATTGGAACTCCTGTGAACAGTTTCAGCATTTGTCTTTCTATCTATCACTTCAAAGTGGAGTGTTGCTCTGCCAAAAAGATACCTCCCTCCAAGTGACAATGAAACAGAACATTAGTGCACTGTGGAGAAATTCCTGTTGACTTCATCATATATAGACTGAATGTGGGTTCTAATGCTGTCTGTCTGGATCTCTCAAAAAGGAACTCTTGTAAATCCTGAGTGTTTTCTTTTATCAAAGAAGACCACTTTCATACGTAAAACTCCTTCTTACATGAAGTTGTATGCTCTACTTTATTAAAAGGGAAAACAAAACCAGGATGAGACTCCACCTTAGAATTCATAGAGTTCTGACAGAGGTTTTTAAGAGCTCTGAACAAACCAAAAACTGTAACAGGGCTTTTACTGTCAAACAAGCAAGGAAAAGCTTAGATGAGATGAACTCCTTTCCTCTCTGTAATTTAACGGTTGCACCAGTGGAAAGAAAAGGTCTAAACAGGTAAAATAGCTTTGAAATATTTATTTGTTTTCCATAATAACTGTATGTATCCCAGCTCTAACCAATTATTGATGCTGGTGCAGATCACAAATTGATGTGACAGAAAGAGAGGCTAGTTTAATAGAAAATTATAATAACAATGAGCAGTGTAAACAACTAAATCAATTTCTATTGATATACCAGTAAAAGATCTTACATGATATACAGACCTGGCTTGTTCCTACAGATTTTTCTAGCTGTTCTTATTGAGTATAGCAGGTATTTAAATTATGCTCTAGAGTTTCTGACATGGACTAATTAAAGCAGCATTGCACTAAACTTTACAGTATTTCTTCCATGATAAGAGGCAAGTAGATAATACCTCTGCTTGCCATTCCTCTAATGCATTTCCTCTGTTGGAACTCAAATATTATAATTTCTTCCATTAAGCTTTGAGTCAGGGTCTCTGCTTAATAGGGAAGACCTGGTTGTCCTTCTGCAGTCACTGCTCTTTCTAAACCTCAACCTTGATTACAAGCTGAAAAATTTTACATGTAGAAAATGATTGATGCTGCCAACACACTGGCTTTTCAGAGATGATGCCAAGTATTTTACTGTAAAGGCAGACAGGGATGCTCAGACTCCAACAAAAAGCCATGTAAATAGTTAAAGATAGATACCAGTAGAAGCAACAGATTTTCCTACTAATGTGAAATGGTATGTTTTAAAAAATCTATTTGAACATCTAAGTGTCAGTAAATAAAAATAACACTGCAGAGAGCATTTGTCTACAGGGGTTTAAAAGCACCTGTTGACTCAGATTGCCTGGTAAGAAATTACCACTTCACTTACAAGGCAGTGTGCTGTGGGATTAAAAAAGAGCACAATACCTAAACCATTCCCTGTCTCAGAGCTACCTCAGCCACTTAATCACCCCATTGTAATAAATGGCTGCTTATATCCTAAAGGAGGCTTTTCTCTTTATGATGAGTCAAGCACACTGTCAGTGCCTATAGCACCTGAGCAGAACTTTTTTTTTCTGTAAATATTTATTTTCTCATTCTCAAAAAGCTAGTCTGTGTAAGCTGTTCCATAGCTGACTGGGAACAAAAAAAGTTTCTCACTACTAGTAACATATCTGGTACCTTAGAATACACCATACTTGAGTATCTGAAACACTTGTTTAAATATACAGATGGCTCTAGATATCAGGGGTCCCAGCCGGCCTCATCTCAATAATCTTCATCCATTTCACTGAACTAAGGGTTCCAAACTAAGAGCACAGCTAAAGTATAAAAGCCCAGACTACACTACAGAGCCAAAACTTCAGATTGTGCCCATGCAAATCTCCCTCACATTTCTAATATCATCAGGACTTTGCAGAACTGAGTGCCTATTTTCTGACTGATCCTTTTAAAGAGAGAAATGCCATCAGAACCAACTGAAATACAAACTGCATCTGTAGTGACAACTTGACATTTTGGTTCTTTTCCGTAGGTTTCAATTTGGTTCTTGTGAACAGGATTAAGTTGCATACTCTCAAGTATTGGAAAGAATCTGACAACTGGGCCAGGGAAAGGCTAGGCAGTATTCTTGTTTTCCTTTTAATTCCTGTAAAGAAGAAATTAATCTTTCTTGTTTTTAATGAACAAGCTCTTTTTATGTGTGACAATAGATTTCCCTTTCAAGAAAGCTTGCCTCAGTGAACCAGATGCTTCCCTGAGCAGTAACAGAAGCAGTCAAACAGTCCTGCAGACTGTTTGTGACTGGGAGTGGAAATGGGAAAGGATGGGGACTGTGGTGTTACAGAGAGTACTGACTGATTCTTGCCCCCACAAGATGAGCAAGGAACATAATTTGAGGTAAATAAACATTCATATTGTCCTCAGTGAATTTAAATTTGTTGGACTGGGTGGCTGCATTAAAAATAGGCACAAGTGCTGTTTTCCAAGCATCATCCCTTTACAAAATGCATATTGCAGCAAAACACATACTTGTTATTGGCCTTGCTGCAGAATCCTCATATGCTTTTATTCAGACTGGGCCTGATTTTATGAGGAGCTAAGTCATCACCAAACTCCCTTTAAGTTCAGTGGAAACGGAGCTCCTGAAATTATTTTAAATATTGTGCTTTATTTGTAACTTGTTTTTAGCCTTTCATTTCCAAGTCATCTTTGAAGCTTTGGTACTGCTATGGCTATAAGAAACGGTTTGCTCCATTTTAACCTTTCACTTTTTATTAACAAAATCAAAACCAGGAAAATTAGATACCTCCTGATTTTCATTTATTTTAATATTAAGGGAATGTTTGAAATGGCACAAGTCTTGGGGAAAGTACTTCAAGCCGTGGCTGCAGCAGCACTGGGGTTCTGGTCACAGACATCAAAGATAACTTGAAAAGAAGTAAAAAATTTGAAACCGATAATTCTTTACATTTGTGGATATATTTAAATAATTTTGTTACATATATGTGAAAAAAAAAGCTAAGAAAAGAGAATTGAGTACTGTTAAAAACCAGTATTTTAAATGTATAACTAAGTTTTTTTCCAATTTTGTCTTCTTTGGGGAAGACACGAGAAATAAAACTGTATGGCAACAGTGGAAGATTGAGTAAGCAGGTATTTAGGAGAATACCTGCGGGAGAGTCTCTGCCACTGGCTTTCTGTATGGCCATTAGAAAATTACTTATTATATTGTTCTTGTTCCTAAATTCAGATTTCTCTACCTCGAACATCTGTGCACTAATGATAGATAGATGTGAATATTCCATGTCTTAAATGCTTAAGCCAGAGTGCTTGCTGTTTATTGCCCAAAAAATGGCACATTAAAGTAAAACATGGCAACAAAAATATATCATATTTGAAATCTCTCTACTGTTCCCCTTATGTTGAACCTGAATAATGTAGCCTGATGCAGATTTAAAAAAACAGTAAAGGTATTATAGTATTGTCAATTGTCTCTTCACTCCTTTTGTTTGCTGTGCCTCTCCTATATTTCGTTTTCAAAATATTGGGATTGAAACTATGGCTGAATTTATGACTCTGAAGGGAATTTTGCATTTGTATTTGTAAGCACTCCATAATTTTCATAGCAAGACTTAAAGAATAGTAAGGAAAAGTCTGTTTTTCAAAATTCCCTGACAGTGCTGGACTTTTGAAGATGTTTTGAGGAGTTTGTGGGCGTGAAAAATGAAAACATAATTAATTGATAACTAAAAATAGCATTGGCCCTAAAAAGTGTTAGGGCTACACTCAACCAAAACTTTGCAGAAGGCAAACATGTGAGCCATTAGCAACTAACAGGGTGTTGAAGAAGGTGCAAAATAAGCAAGAAGACTGGCCAGACACTATAAGATTTAGTCCGCAAAGACTAGACATTCAGTTCTTTTATTAAAATGTCTCTTTCAAAGATTAAACCCAACAATAATTTAGAACTTTGAGAAGATAATTATTATTTTTGTACCTGCTTACATAAACACTCTAAGATTAGCAACAAGGTCTGTTATTGTATTACATTACTAAGAAAAGAACTGAAGTGTTCAAATCAAAGTGTATTAATATATTACTTCTGCTTTGGGAGAATTTAATATAATTTTAAAAGTATCAGAACTGAATTACTATGCTTATCAAAAACTTTAGATACTGCCAGGTAAATCACAATAAAGGTACAATTTAAATATTTGAACAACTTCAAACTCTGTTTCTTTATTGATCATATTGAAGGTGTCGTTGGCATAGAGACTTCACCTGAGCTTTACATTTTAAATGGAGGCTTCTGAAAACTGCTGCATGCAAATATTTTTAGTAGCTGAGGTAGGAAAATTTTCATTTAAATTGGAATAAACTTGGTCTTTGGGGCTTGGACTACTGATACCTCATTATAAATTCCATTATCAAGTATTAATAGTGAGATGATTGTAGCCATCAAATGCAGAGTTCATGGGCAGAGGACAGAACATGTGCATCACAGGAACATCGATAGCAGGCCTTGATCCTGAGCACTGAGTTGCTGTTTTTTCACAGCTCTCTCTATAACAACTTCAAAATCTCTCTGACCACTGCTTAATGAATGTAAAAGTAGGATTGTTTCTCACTGAATGTAACATTTTTCATTTACCTACACTGGATTTCATCTGCCACTTAACAATTTAATCTCCCACTCATTTTTTTTTGTAACCAGCCCTCATCTTTATTCCCCCAAGTAATTACAGTGTTTGCTTAGGAAATTCTCATGGGAGCCTAGGTTCCCTTCTTCTGCCTGAATGCAGTATGAAGAACAGCAGAGGTCATTCTGCCCCATAAATAAAACAGTTCAACAGTAATAAATGAGAAAGAAATCCCACTGTCTTTCTCACAGAGGCTTTACCTTCCCGTGGCTTTCACTCCCAGGGGTGGCCATTGTCAAACAATTCCTTCCCCTCCTCAGCTGTTCCACTCAAGTTCATGATTCAGCCTGAAGTGGTTTCCCACTAAGCTTGTTTTCTCTTGTGCTTCTGGTCCAGATGTCTGTGTGCATATCTCAGTGCCATGGATGCCAGCCTCCATCAAACCAGGAGGAGGTCTGTGTGCTGAGAGAGGCTGCCTGGCCACAAAAAGGAAAGACAGAAGAGAAATGAGCGAGTTCACACCCTTCAGATTTGTAACCACAGGTCTTGTGACCCCTGTGTCACCAGCAGTCTCTGGCATCTCCTAAGAAGAACACAGCACCTTCCAGACAGATAGGTCCAGCCATGCCCTCCTCCCCCAGAAGATGACCTCTTAAAATTGTGTGCTCATTAGCAACCAGGATGGTTGCTTCAGAGGGAGCGGAGTTTTTTGGTAGGAAGGTGGCGTAGATGTTCTGGATCCCAGCTCTTCCTTTCCATATGTTCTGCAATAAGCCAAAGAAAAGCTGTCCCACTCTAAACTTGTGTCTGGGGCTATGTAATCCAAGGAATAGGTCAGCAAGGGATGAAGGTGTCAGGGTGCAGCTTCAAGATGAGCTTGATCCCAGGAATGGGCTCTGTCTCTGTTTTCCGATTTGCAACCAGTTTTGATGTCCTGCACAAAACCTGTGCTCCATCTACTCAGATGAAGGGGTTAAGAAAGGAGCTCACCAGAACTTTCCTCCTGTTCCTTGGATGTTCTTACAAGTGGTCGCACAGAAAGATCCTGGACTAGTTCAGGACACAACTGCGAGGGAAGGTGTGTGGCGTAACAGAGACGATAGGATCTGAATAGGAACTTGCAGTTCAGCACAACTGCCAAGTTTGGCAGCTGGGATAGAACAAATGCTAGAGCTGCTCACTCACAAGGAGGAACATCATTGCGACTTGGTCATGACCTCATTCAGGCACAGATTTTAGGGCAGTTAAGGTCATTCTTAAGCTGCTCTGCTGCTATTGGCAGAGGTTGGAACCTAACGTGAACATGACAAATATTTAATAATTTCTCAAGGGTATGTTCTCTGCCATCCCTTCCCTGTCAGATGATGGGTCCTTCTGCCATGACAGTAGTTTTCCTAATAGCAACAAGATTTTGGGAATTCTTACTTTGGAGGCAATTGCCATATTTGGCAACTCTCTCCTTCACATTATCCCTGGGTTCCCATCTTAGGAGACCTTATAGTCTTCAGGAAAGTGGTCCCAGTGCAGGGATGGATGATGAGGAAACTTGACCTTAGGTATCCTAAATTAAATCCTTAGTCACTTTAGGTACATCTGAAAAGGAAGTTTGATGAGTTACATTTTGTGCTTACTCAGCAAACCATGATTTTAGATGCCTGGTGTGTTCTCTAAATGTCAGAGCTTTCCCAGCAAAAGCCCTGGCATCAACATAATTCTAGACAGAAAAGAGTTTTCAGGTTTTGACACTCCTAGATGTCACATAGATTCCCTAGAAATAGTTCTGTCAGCCAGTTCTCTTACTCTGCTGGGCTTGTCTGCTGACAGAGGCACAGGTCACTGTAAGAATAGTGACAGGAACTTATAAGTGTACGAAAGAAACGAATCTTTTTGTGATTCTGACTCTAACTTGTGCCTCACTTCTGCACTTCTGTCATGAATATAGAAGTGCTCTAATACTACCTATGTTGCTCTGAGACTCTCTGGGCCTTTTTCTGCTGATGGGAGGTGGAGAGTGATTGTCTTTACGTCACTTTTTTTTTCTTTTTTCTTCACTTCTTAAAGTGTCTTTATCTTAAACTGCAAGTTTTTCTCACTTTTGCCCTAATGATCCTCTCCCCCACCCTGCTGGGGGAGCAAGCAATTGGCTGGGGCCTTAGCTCCTGGGGGCTTGGCTGGGGTAAGCTCACTACCATGATTCAATATAAATGTTAAAAATTTTCAGTACCACATCTCCTGCATTTCAGCTGTGATGTGAATAATATTTTGATAGTCCCAAACAATGCAAAAATATGTCTGTCTGACTTACCAAGTCTTTGGTGTGATGTTTCCTGTCTGGCCTATAGGTCTTTATTCTTTCTCATGGCAGGGGACACACAGAGCAAATGCATGGAACCCCCTGCCACAGCGACCTCCTCTTTGATACTCTTTTTCAGA
>NW_008246058.1:6798487-6821188 GCF_000691975.1 Corvus brachyrhynchos
TGCTGAAGGAATAATTGCCAATTACAATATCACATACATAGTCACTTAAAGAAGTAAAGAGCACAGGAAAAAAACCCAATCTTTTCCCTCTTTCATTCTGTTCTTTCACTATGTTTGGGGACATTTGTCCACATGATCAAAGCTGCATTGCCAGTGAAAGGAGTCTGTGCACCTGTAAATCTGTGTGGGGAAGGAGCTGAGCAGGAGTAAATGACGACAATTATTACAGTCCTAACTAATTGATTCCATTCTATATAGAACACGTGGAATCCAGCGATCAAGTCTGTGTGGACGCAATATTTACTGTAGATAACTTCTACAGAGTTAATGTTCTTGAATAAAAATAAACATGAAACACCACTGATTTTACTTCACACAGTGAAGAAAAACAGTCACTTAATTTCATGACTGGATGTATTTCTATGGCCATTCTTCTGCAAGAAGTTACAGTAGATAGTCCAGCTATCTCTTCCAGTCCTAATCACCAGGAACACAATTCTATGCAAGTCCTCTTCTTTGTATCCATGCCTAAGACAATTTTTCTTTTTTACAGTTTTTGCTCTTCTTTTAGCCTACTCCTGCTGATTGGTTGAGAATTATTTGGCTTTCTCAAGTAGTTTTTCCCAAAGGACTACATCCCTTCCACCAATGGTTCATTGTTCTACCTCCTGAATGACAGAGGCTGCATGTGGATTAAAGAAATAATATATCAAATTATGTGGCAGAGAAAGGGATATTCTGTCTTAAAGCTGAATTTCGCCTCCCTTGCTTTGGTCTGTGTTCCACCTCCAACCATAACTCATTGCCTCTAACCTTTGCTGCACACAGGGTGTTCCAGACGGTAACGAGGTAATGAGATACTCACAGTCCTCAAAATTCAGCTCTAGGAAGCAAAATGGTCCCACTGCTCTAATGAAGGTAGGGCATGAGGCCAGTCTAGTAGAGAATTCATTTTGTTTTCCAAATTATGCCTCACTGCTAGTACTTCTGAAAAGATCAGAAAGTGGACTAGAATCTCTAAAAAGATTAATTGTATTACTAAAACTTCAAATGAAGCCGATAATCCACTGGCACTTGTAAAAGAAACAACTGTCAGGAAAGCGCTGAATTCAGCAGACATAGTTTTCTACTGAGGTGTGGATGAATGACTGTGACAGGGTCTCCTGGAGATTTTTAGCTGAAAAGTAAGCTGCTTTCTGTTTAATTCCCAGGTCATGTATGAGTGCTTAGACAAAGTTGGTTGGTGCATCACTGACCATATCCGCCAACATACTTTACTTGTGACCTGTAAAGTAAAGTGCGTTTTATATTTATTTAGTCACTGGGTTTGGTCTCCTCTGAATTATAAAACTACGTCTTGGGTAAAATGCTGTGAGATTGTGCTGTGAATTTAGTCCATAAATTCACACCAATATTTGTTTTTATCAGTATTAGATCAGTCCTGGCAGTTTTCCTTACAAATGTAATTCCTGTGACAGAGTAGCTCTTTTTATTTCCACTGAAAGTAATGCAGAGAATTTTCAATAAGACATGGGCATGAACCAAAATGCAGGTTCCAATCAGTTCTGTGCACCTTTTTGCTCTATGGCAAATAAAAAAGAATATTTTCTTTATTTTAGTTTAACAGTCAAATCTAAAGTTACATACAAAAGAGATAAATGGTTTCTGCAGAATTCCTTTTGAGGTTTATTTAAGAAGATTTAAAAATTATTTCTTCTAGAGTATTTTTAGCAGATTTCGTGCACTTTACTTTTTCTAAAACTTTATGGATAAGTGAAAGCAGTATTCCATGCATTGAATGTAATTATATGTGAGGAAAAAGTATATGTTTAATTATGATTTAAATAACAGACTTTTCCATTTTTTTCACATAGGAAAAAAAAAAGATTAATTTAGGAAGGACTTAACATTGTGTTTCTTCAATTAAAATCAGAAGTAGTCTATAATTACACCGTAGATCTTTAATGGTCTTCTAAAAAATCATCAAAAAGCAAACAAACAAGCCTTAGGGATCTGAATGTTCATATTTCCACTGCCTATAGAGGCTTTTGAATCAGGCAAAAAAAAAAAGAAATTAGTCATATTTCCCACATAGAATCATAGAATGGTTTGGGTTGGAAGGGACCTTAAAGATAATGAGTAGGGACAGTTTTCATTCGACCAGGTTGCTCAGAGCTCCATCCAACCTGGCCTTGAACACTTTCAGGGATGGGGCATCCACAACTTCTCTGGGCAACCTGTTCCTCATCATCCCCGCAGTAAAGCTTTTTTTCCTGATATCTAATTTGAACCTCCTCTCTTTCAGTTTAAAATGACTCCCTTTTGTCCTGTCACTATTGGAAGGAAAAGGTTTCACAGGTCCAAGCAGTGTGTTCAGCCCTTCAGATCTATGTAGGGACCAGATGATTTGTTGCGCAGGTTAGGAATGGGAAATGTTGATCGTCAGTACCAAGGGCCCAGGGAGGCCCTGTTCAATAATTCTCATAGATCTAAGATCTAAATCTCATAGATCACAAATACAAATGCCAGACATAATAGTGGCACTTAGGAGTACTGAGTGGGCAGTTTTCATTGCTGTTCAAGGACAAGGGTTTAAGCTGCCTTTCTTTATCAATCTGAGACACTCCTTTGCCTGTACCATGTCATGTTCTCACAAGAAAAGCTGTATCATCTGCTTGGCCACAGAGCTAACATATCTTCCAAATGAGGAAGGTTTTCTCCCACTCAGTTTTCCAACAGAACAATCTCATATTTTCAGTCAGCTTTTTCTTGGTGGCAGCAGAGGGCCTGAGGTACACAGCAAACTGCTTATAAAGCCTACTGGCCTTCTTCCGCTGTGCCAGGGGATGGCTTTAACGGCACATTCTTCTGTCTCTGGAAGCTGCTCACACATTCCCTGTGGTCATAGCTATGGGTAGCAGAGAAGGCCTTCTAGATGCAAACGTGGTGCATAGATGGTTGCATTACAACCCAAAATTCCCTTGAGAATTTAATTTTAAGCCTAGATTAGCCTAGACATATCCAGTGAAAATCAAAATCCAAGCTGATACTCTAGTCACAAATTAGAGTAGGAAGATTATATGTATAAAAGATTTGAAGTGTATATATTTCCCTTCTTCCCATTACATAAATGCCGAAATGGAATCAAAGATTTTCACCGCTAATGGAGTTTCTGTTCTTTGTCTGTTGAGGTCAGAATTGTAAAACATCTTAAAGATGCTGTCTGGAGTTTTTGGTTTTGCTTTCTCAGAGGAAAGTATGTTTTGTTTTATAAAAGTCTTTTAATTAGAAATCAGATCTTATCAGGGTGAATTCTGTGACCTTCTGAAAGACTATTTTAGCAATGGAAAGTGAGTTAAGATTCTAATTCTCATATAATAGATATGTCTTTGGTTTTGTCTGATGTTGAAAATAAAAGATTTATGTTATTTCCACGGCTGAGTATGTTGCAATAGCTGATTTGCACAAAATAGCAGCAGCATTTAATAGACCGATGATGAATAACACTGAGCTGGACCTCAAAAGGCTCCTTCACACTTTCCTGAAGACTGCTGGTAAACCATTTTAATATTCTTATTCCTCAGTTTTCCTGTTTGTAAAATAAAGTTTATTATATTCCATTCCTTGGTAAAGCCAGTTGATTCATACCAGTCAAAAACATGTGTATTACTAAGTGAATGGAAAACATTAATTTTTCAAGGTATTTTTTGGCATTTGTTTTGATGTTATTCTAGTTCGATAAAACATGCAAGGAAAAAAATCCCAGAGCACAGAACATTTAGAATTTTCTTTTTTCAAAGCCCTATCTTATGCTCAAATAGAATGTTATCAATTCAATAACTAAGAGGAACCTGAAATTCATCCTGTATGTTATATTTTATGAATATAAAAAACCCACACAACAAAAAATATATCCAGAGAGTCTCATAATTTTATACTTTTCAGAGTAAATAACTGTATTTATTACCTGTTTTGAACAATTAAATTATTATCATTTTTTCCACAGCAGAGAAAATGTGGAAAAATCATTTCGCAGAGCCTCGTCTAGATTGGCTAGTGTTCAAATGAAGGCAATTTTGCTGTCTCTTGATGTTTCTGACACCAGACCTAAATATATTTGTAGCTTTTCTGTAAGAAATGAGAGGTCTGATGTCCACTTTGATTATAACATTTAGTGGAAAGATGTTTTCATGGTGAATTTGGGTACTCAGAAAAAAATCCCATAAAAGAGATCGGTCACTTGCTATTTAAGTTGTAAAAAAGAAGGTTTCTTTTCACCTATAGTATGAGATACCCATCCATTTTTTTTCTGAGCTTAGCAAAAGCAGGTTCATTTATCACTTTGACTCTTTCGGCTTTTGAGTCAGCAAAGTTTGAACACCTCTTATATCTTTTTCCCTTTCCTATTTTTGAAAGACAGCCATAAATACTATACTAAGCACAAATAAAGACAGTCTTTCTCCTGAAGAGCTTTACAAGTAAACACTTTGGAAGGCTAGACATTCTAGGAAATCCAGATGATTGGAAGGACTTGAGTGTTGAAAGGGTGCTGTGTTGGCCAAAGCTAAGCATGAATGTTTTTACCAAAATATGCTACTAAATTTAGCCTGGGTGGCTCAAGAATTTTCCCTTTTTTACCCAGATAGTTCTCACTATTATATTTTAGGGATCCATTTGGATCATAACCAGGGGCACATGAGCAGCTCTGGATAACTACAACTTCACTTACTCCTTGAATGAGCTTCAAAGACCTGGAATACCAGTGTTTCTTACCTCTAATTAGGGCTGAGACACTCCTTGTGTGTCAGAATATGGTTTATCCCCATTTATTTTCAGTGTCTTCCTAAATAAAATCAGGTTAGTGACAATTGTGTCAAGAATCTCTTTGGGTTAGTCTGCAGCCAAGTCATCTTTAGACAATCTTACATGTTGTGGCTGGATATGGTTCTTACTTCCCAGCCCCCCACCCCGCCAAATTCCCTTTAGTGATCAAGAGCATAGTAACAATGCAGCATTTGGACACTGCTCTGGGCTTGAACTGACTTCATATCTTGATGCAGACCTCCTGAAGTTCATTCATAATACTGCTGCCTTTGTGCCATGGTATGAAGGTGCTGGGAGTGTGATTCACCTCTTCCTCACTGTAACTTTCTATTGGTGCACTCCCAGTTTAAATCTGCTAGGATGTGGCCTGGAAGTGAGGTGTCCCCTACAGGGTATATACTTGGGAGTCTATAAGCGCAGTAAGAGAGGAATATTCATTTGCACTTTGGCAAATGCAGTAAAAAAGGAATACACTCCTCTGACTTTTTGGAGTATCTCTGCATTACTATTGATTAGTGAGATTAAAACTTGAATCCCTGATTTTTAAAATTTTATTTTAGAAAACCAAGATTTTTTAAAATCAATTAACACAGGCTTAGAGAAGAAGTACCTTTTAATTATGAAAAATCTGCCCAAAACAAAGAATGAACTAATGGTTTATAACTTCTAAAGCACATTTTAAGGTTGGGTTATGAAGTGAAAAAACCTTTACATATGGAGGTCTCAGAGGAACTGTCATTCATTAATGTTTTAAACAGATGCTTCACTAAGCAACATATTTAATTAAATCCACAACTGTTGTGCTTAAACAAGACAGATTTTTACTAGAGCAAGCATAAAGTTGAATTCACAGCAACAATTAACCAGACTTGTTTGTACAGTGTGTTTTATCAAACAGGTAGAGTGGCTTTTCAAAGACATTAATTTAAGTGTTGATCATCATTAAAATCTCTGAAAGCTGAAGATCATAGTGTACATGTAGTCACTGCAAAGAAAATGTAGGTAGCTATTCTTTTCACAAGGTCTGATGCCATTTCCAATGGACTTAATGAGAGCTACGGTGAGCTTCCATATCTGTTGGTGATATATGTACATGCATATATGTATATAATACTATGTTTTTGCATGAATAAATACTTCTAATATGTAGGTATAAATGTTTTGTGAATGCCATAAACAAGTGTATGGTACAATTGCTTATATTGTAAGCAAGTAAATAGGAACCACTTGTTTATGGCTTCAACACTCAACCCAAGGTCACAAACCCTGATTTCATCAATAGGGTATAGGTATAGGAAGGTATAGGAAGGACTAGAGGACACAATGACACCTTCACTTCTGTCAGTTCTCTGTCAAGGAATCTCATCAGGTTCAGAGAATTGCTCTATTATTAACACAAGAATATTATTGGTATTGTATCTGGGCTAGTCTATTGACCTCAGTGGAGTTCCTCCAATATAAATAGTAGTTGAATAATAAGAATTCTGTATGGGAAGGTTCCTCTGACAATGTCATGTAAGACTGCACACTTTCTCATATTCCTTTCTCTTTTCAATAGAGTGCCTTGGAAGAAGCTAACTTCTTTCTTCTCAAACGTAGCAAGGTCTTTAACTTGATCCATAATGATGGAAATTTAAAGACTCTCTCTGAGTGGATTCTATGCTGAGCTTCATCTGCTGCAGCACTGTGATGTGCAGAATTCCACAAAACACATGAACTGTCAGAGGCATTTCAGGGTTTCTGTATTGCAGGAAAGGTTAGAAACAGTTGCAGCCATTATTCTTCTATGTACCATTCATTTCTAATGTTTATGCTTTTGTGGAGTAAGGCACACTGCAATGCACACTGGTGTTTTTGAGGAAATCTTACTGTCAATTTACATCAACTAGAACTGTCTAGTCTTGAGTGCACTAAATAAAGGCTGTGGACATTCTTTCCCTGCTCTGACACAGACTCTTTATTTCAGCAGACAGAAAAATATCTGAAGCTTTCCTGATTTTCCCAGTCAGGGCCTTCCAACTCTTCTTTGCCTCTACATAATTTGACCTGCAAATATTTGGTGAAAGGATTATTTTATGTGCTATGAAAACAAGACTTTTTTTTTTTTAAATGACAACTAAATAGCATTGTGAAGTGATCTATTTATACCTAACTTTACCATGGTGCTATTTCATTAATAGCACTATTTGCATTACTTAATTTATTCAATATTCAGAGACCAGACAAATCTGGTCATATTTTTGCTATCATGGTAGGAATTAATGATGATCTACTACTGTATTTCTGATAAAAGGGATTTGTGTCAAAGCACTTGTTGCTACACAGCCTGATAATGCCACACATAGAAAAAAAAAATCCTATGGTTAGTTAATTTACATATTTATTTTTTTAAGCACCAAAGAAAACCAGCTTTTCTCCATTCCAGAGCAATGCCCTATCAGATTATGCCACAGAATAATTGCATTGTCTGGTAAAATGACTGAGTTGTTGCCCATGACAAAAATCTTTGTTCTTTCGGGAACTTGTGGAGAAATTTTGCCCTGGGTAAAATTCTCAGTTTTGCTTAATCATCTGTTGTTGTCGATATTATCTGGTTTTATAAGAAAAATTCAGAATGGGGCTGGTAGCAGTTTCACACTCTCCACAGCTCAATAAATTTTTGAAACATGGACTATTTTGATAGCTTGTGATCCAAGCAATAAACAAACTAAGATGCATAATTTGGTATTTTCTCAAACTGTTTACAAAGGTCTAGAGAAAGGACAGGATGTTATTTTGTGGTTCGGCAGTTTTCCTTTTGACTGTTAGGCTAAAAGAATGAAATAGTATTCCAGAAGAGAGTTAACATGAGGTACTTTTGAATACACAGAAACAGGGGACTCAGTCCTCCTTTTGTCTTTCTCTCCATTTGTCTTCTTTGTGAAATAGCATTAGAGTTAAAAAGGGGAATCATGAAAGGTGTGAAGACTGCCAAGAGAGTTGCCATGGTTTTAAAAGCAGCTGTAGCCACCAAAGCCAGAAAACAAATCTACATGGGAGCAACATTAGGAAGTCTAAGGAATCGTCAATAACAGTATATGGGACATATGTCAGTACTCTGACTCACTGAAAAATATAAGGCCCAGTCTCCTTCAGATTTGATGGCAAAAATCCCATTTACTTCAATAGCATAGGACTGGAATTTCTATTTGGAATGCGATTATCAAAATTATTTTAGTTGGCTGAAGTTCTTTTTTTCTTATTTCCCATAACTTGGAGGTAAAATGACTTGTCAACAATAGATATAGTATACCAGCAGCAGTTTTCTTGTTAATGGTACGAGATGTTGAAGAATTCACAGTCTACAGGTAATTAGTCTTCTCTAACTGCAAATATTACATTTAATTTTGTGAAGCAACATTCTTTTCAAGCTATGGGGTATTTCACAGTACTATACTGGATGCCTGTGCAGAGAATTGAAAGGTCATAGGTATTTTAGTGCAGTCTCTATGTTATTTGTAAATTCAAGAGACATATTACTCCCGTATTAAAGATACTCCAAATGTTATCCAACAAATTGTATTTCACTATGCTAGCTTAGAGAGGAGTGTACAGAACAGCAGGAAAAACAAAAGATGTGTGAAAGAGCAGCTCAGGAACAGAACATTTATTATTCATAAAAAGTAATAATGAGCTGAGACACCCAAAGAATTTGTTGCTTTTTTGAACATATTGACTCTAGAACTAGTTGCCATAGAGGTTTTTATTATTCCTATTAAAATTATTGTCAGTGCTATTTATTGATTACACTGCTCTTCTAGATTGTCTGTAAACAAAACCTGTATTTCCAGCTTTTTAACCAATTATCATGCTGTCTACTTCTGGGAATCAGTTTCTTTTAAAGAAATTAACATTTCACAAAGCAATAGCAATACTGCCTACAAGTATGGTCAGTCACACACTGCTTCCTACTTTAAATCCAAATGGAAAGCTTTGATAGGCATAACTATTTGGAATAAAACTGTGTTCTAATGGCAAGTACTTGCTGACCTGGTAATTAAAGGGTCAATTGAATTTATTGGATTTAATTTTTTACTAGGAAAGCAATTTTGATCATTTTTAGGTTTAGTTTAAAAAATTTTGAATAACTTCTCCAGTTATATATATATATATATATATATAAGGATCATATTTTTAGAAATACAGAGATAATTCAAAACATATGGGCTCTGAAGAGTGTCTTTGTACTCAACCTTTTCAGAGCAGGTTCTATCAGTGCCATTGCATTTATTCTGCACTTTCCTACAAAGTACAGCAGGCTGAGGTGAGTAATTGAGATGACTGCCATGCCAGGGTTGCTGCGGGCAGTGGCGTCCCTCGGACAACTAGGGTGACCAGGGATCCTCAAAGAGAGAAAGGATCCTGCTAACTTGGGCAAACCAGGTATTTCAAGTGCCTGCAAGACCTGCAGGACCTGGATGCCCTGAGTCACTGGGTGACTCAACCACCCAGACACCTGACTTGCCTTGGGTAATCCACATTCCTCCGGCTTTATAAGAGAAAGAGATGAACACAGAAACTCCTGTTTTCCATCCCTGGACATCAGCTGCAGAGGTCACTGAAGTTCTGATACTTGTCAAACTTTGGAGGTCTAAAACTCCTATCCTTGAGCTGCCTAGGGCTGTTTGGGATGGCCTCCCAACAAAAATCCCCCTAAAGAAATTTGAAATATTATGGCGAGATAGGCTGTGAACTTCTCTGACAAAGGACCACCACTTTTACCCCCACCACAGGGAGACACCACCGCTGACCTAGAGACCTTCTGCAGGAGAAGGGCGGGCAGTAACCCGGGGACAGCAAGGGCTGCTGACAGTAGGCAAAGTCCAAATGAGACCTTAGAGACAGCATAAATCCAAACTGCTGACATGGCTAGTGCAGAAGCATTTTTGGTTGTAGTAGTGCAGAAAGACAAAGATTTGATGAGTGGACACAACTAAAAATCCAATGCACTGTTTTGCTGTTTATTTCCAGCTATTTTGATTATGTCTTTTCCACGACCAAAATGTAACATGGACTAGGAAAGTGGTCCAAATGGTCTTCTGAATGAAACATAATCACTTTTATTTCCTCAAGCCAAAAGTATATTTAGCCCTGGAACAATAAATCTATCATTGTACTGATTGAAGCAGTGAATAGATATTGTAATCAAAGTGCATGTTTATGAAGTGATAAAGTAACTATCTCCAGAGGGTTGTGCCTCCAGCTCAGTACAACCCTTTTTTGGAAGTCATGGTGGCTCTGGAGACCGGACAGCTCCTGGATTTGTTTTCCTTTCTTTTTTCCAGCCGGTACAACAGAATGGGCTCTGGGCATGAAAAGTAATGTAATGGTGAAAAACAGAGCAGTCTGCCCTCTAGTTTACCCTTTTATATTGCACCAAGCATTGCACTTAGGCCCAGCGCTCTGGGAATTAACACTCCCTAGAAATATTTTTTATAATTATTTGCTACATCACTGCTTCTTTTATTCTTCGTTGCATTTAGATGATAAAAATAGTATTGTGCTGTATATATAGCCATCTACTTAAAATAAAACCAGCTGTTATCCATTAAAATGTTAAATATTTTTAATTAATTTTTTTTTCTCAGTGTGAAGCAGGAATTTTAGAGTAAGCTCATTGAATCTTGTAAGTATTAAATCATGAAGGGCAAGTTTCCTCTGTTACACTGTGGGATGTTTAGTAACATAGCAGTCAGTTTTAAGTGCCGCTGATCATCTCTGGGGAAATGTTAAACAGCCACCACTTTCACTGAAACCATTGATTTGTTTTGGGTTGATTTAGGCTTCTTACATCTGTTCAGGTTGTACATCATACTTAAGGGAAGTGAGAATAATAGTGCAACATGAAAAGATGAGCCTTCCACCTGGCACTGTCAAGAATGGAAAGTTCTGTTCATGTATGCAAAACCCTTCATAAAATAAAATATTTTTTATCTCATTAGCCAGCCACAACTGAGACACAGTTTTGTCTTCTCTTCTCTTCTCTCTTTTCTCTTTTCTCTTTTTTCTCTTTTCTCTTTTTTCTCTTCCTTTGAGTTTGATAAGTGTTTCATATGAAAATTAAACAAATGTTCTCTCAGAATGGCCTGATATAATGATATAATCTTACGATGGAACTCTTGGAACCATGAATGTACTGAACTTATAAAATATCTTCTTTCACAGCTCGGATGAGCTCTGTACTGAAGATTGTAATGAAATTCAAGATATGCATGCAGGGCTGAACAGCCTGGAGTGAATTTGGTTGTGCAAGAAAGGTTTATGATGAGGGAGGATGAGAACGAATTAACACTGAAATTGTATTATATCATTCTCTGTAGGAGGAGTATACTTTAATTGACCTGTGTATGAAAAACAAAGAAATGTTAATAACCTTATTTACTGAAACATATAAGCTGTATAATAACTTTGTCTGACTCTAACATGAACATATGCATTATATTCAAGCACTTATGGTTACAATCTCTTTTATCCCTTCCCTCTTAACATAACAGAATCAACCAGGTCTTAAACCACACTGGGTGATACTGTGATAAGCATCAGGGTGTATCCACACTCTTAATCAAATATTAAAGAGGTTGAAGGCAGGAGTCTGGGATGACTTTTACACCCTGTGCAATCTACTGATTCCTCCAGGGTGTGAGCGTGTAAGGAATATGGGAACTGAGAATCAAGTAATTTCAAAAGCAGATCCAGAGGGAGGTGTATATATATGTCTGAGTGCTATAATGGCAACAGGTCTTTCAGCAATGCAGAGTCAAGGAAAGGTATTGATAGTATGTAGTATTTTACTTATATACTTGTCAATGTATTCCATTCCGTTTCTGATTTCATTGCAATGCTGGCATCACCCATTTCAGAGTAACTTTTCCAGACATTTGTATATGAGTCATAACATGTACAATTATTTGAGCACTAGCCTCTCTTGCTTTTCCTTTTACTATTCATGCAGCTTTGTCACTTTCCTGGGATGTCTCCACCTTCTTCAGTTTCACCTGTGTCTCTGAGCTCATCATGCTCTTCTCCCTCCTCTGCCTCCTCTTGTGCCACCCCTGGGCACTGCAGATCTCAGTGGTCAGTGGCTCCAGTGAGGCTCCAGTTCCCCCATGTTGGTGCCTACAAAAACGTTACTCCACAAGGAGACACTGGAGATAGCTTTTACCAGGGATATAACCTGAATGACAAACGATGTTTTGACCATTACCTACAATGATAGCAGGAGCTTCTGTGGCCCAGAAAAAGTATAGTGAAATACAATCTGAAGGCAGGTAAATTTTGAAAAAATAAAATAAATAAAAGCTTCTTTTTTTTGTTTCTTAATGGTAGGGTAACTAGGTTTGGAGAGAACGTGCCTGAAGTTGTGTCGATTTTTTTTGTCACGTCAGATCCTTCATTAAAAAAACCCCAGCACAGTTCAAAAGATACTCTGTCTCTAAGAGAAGTTACTTTGCTGCACAAATGTTTAGAGCAAGGGCCTGTATTGTTGAGAAGGCAGCATGGATGTCCACAGTGGTCGTTTTAGCTACAGCTATCAATTCATCACCAGGAAGAAACTGATGATGGGAGTTTAACAACTCTCCATTTTTATTGTAGCCCATTCTTTTGCCCTACATTTGTCTGCAGGCTATGATCAGTGTTACTAGGAAAAAACTCACATATAGGAAATATTTTTCAGCAGATATAGCTATTCCAAGCAATACAGTATGAACAGAAAAAGTAAAGCTATTAATATCATAATTTCTGCTGATTTTTATAACCTTGTCTATAGAGTCAAAATCATGACATTACAGATAACCCAGAGATAGCTTATCTACACTTCAGGATATGATACTTCATGACCTACATATATGCACACCAAAAAAAGAAAATCCACTCAAAACACTCTACCCAATAGCTTTTTACAAGGATCAACCTTCTTTTCCTTAGAACAAACCCTGAACAAACAGACAAGAAAACAAAACCGACAGCACAAAAACAAAAGTCCTACAAAATCTTTGGGCTATTTAATCAATTAAGAGCTTTAATACATCTCAAAATGTTAGATTTCTCCCCTGTCACACCTCCATATAGCCAGTATCTTGCATTTAATTAAAGTATATGTTACAGAAAGCATCAGCTGGAAGACACTAACATGGATCAAAGGCTCTGACTGTAAGAATTCAGACATGCAGATGTCCTCCCTCATTAGCTCATTTCAGTGACTAATCAATTAAAAGCATGTGTTTTTCTTGTAGTAAGAGTCTCTTCTACCTTCTGGTTTTACCATCCAGCCATAGTTTCTTAATAGTTTTATTCCTATTCTAATGTCTACAAATATATTAGTCTCTAATCTAAAATCTTTTCTATATCATGACAGTGTACACCATGATGTGGCTTATGGCAGGCTCAAAAAGCATCTGAAATATGCATTTTGCTTTTGAATCTTGTGATAGCTGACAATAGAAAATTTTTATTCTCCTACAGACCATCCAAGAAATAATAAGATTTGGGACCCACTCAAATTTCTAACTTCTGGGACCAGAACTTTATGCAGAAACTGTATGTAATTCCTTTGGAGATAGATTTGGGCAGTAAGAGTTATTAATCTATTCAAGAATGTCAACTTTTGATGTTTCCCTTTCCTTGTTTCCCTGCACCAAGTGGAGATCTAATGACAGTCTTCTTCTTAGGTGAATGCAAGACTGAGTGGGACTTAACATTCCTAATAATCCCAGAGAAGAAAAGAAGAAAATGGCTTGCTGGCTCCCAGCTCTGCAGCAGCTGAGGCAGCAGTGACCCCAGAAAGGGGCTTGAAGTGTCACATTTCTCATCTGTGACTGCCACTGCAATACAACTCTACACTGGAGTTATAGTGCTTTTATTAATACAGCTTTTAATCTATTATTTAATGGCTAAATAGGACTAAATAGCTAAATTGCATTTTTTGCAATCATTTACCATAACACAGATTGCTCCTCTTAAAAGGAAAATGGTATCCTGTTCATGATATTCCCTGGCATATTATAGGTTTAATCAATCTTTCTTCAGTCAAAATATAAGGAGATATGTAGAAGTTTTTCTGAACCCTTGAGAGGAGTTTTAGACATGTTTGTTATAGAGTTTATCAATATTCTTATATATTTCCTGATATTTTCCTCTCCCCTCATTCCATGCTTTATTTCTGCTGTAATATTTTCATGAACAAATTCCATGATGGAGTAGTTCACTGAATACGTGAGAAAAACATTAGTAATGCAAAGCAAATGCATGAATATTGCATAAATTCCATATATTTACTTCATGCCCTGAGGACACCTTTATTTGTACTAGATAGTGTTTCATGAACAGTTTGAGTTCCTGAAGCATGTTTGTTGTTTGGTTGAGCAGCTGTATCCCAGGGTATTCACAGACGAAACCAAGCAAAATGCATAAAAATAACTCCTCAGGGCACCATAAACTTTTAAGGCCCAAATCCTGGTGTCAGCTATTCATGTACAACTCCCAGTGATGTCAATGGAAGTTTCATGAACATATCTGAAAACAGATGATGTACTTTATCACAGCAAGGGAAAACATGAACCAGCAAAGTCCTGATGAAACCAGAAACTGGAGCTCATAAGAGTGACCTGAGTACTGTCAGTCCCACTTCAGGCACCCCTGAGTTGCCAGCGTTATCCTTTTACTTAGCTCTCAGAAGAGATTTCTAAACAAATCCCTGCTTTTCTATAGTTTCAGTGTACATCTTGGAGGGGAAAAGAATCACGTCTAAAATATTCTGGTTATCCTGGCTTCCAGATGACCCAGCTTTGCTCATTGGTGCAATAGGGATACAGACTGGGGCTTTTGTCAGCACATATTTCATAAACTGATGCCAACCAATTCTACCTGGAGGACCAGCAGAAATGGACTCTGTTGTTGTTTCAAGGGAGTTTGGATTAGCTATTAGGGAATATTTCTTTACTGAAAGGGGGGGGTCAGGCACTGGAACAGGCTGCACAGGGAAGTGGTAGAATCATCATCCCTGGAAGTGTTCAAAAGGCATGTGGATGTGGCTCTTGGCGCTATGGCTTAGTGGTAATCACAGTGGTTCTGGGTTAATGCTTGGACTCAATCTTAGAGTTCTTTTCCAACCTCAGTGATTCTAGGATTCATGAGCCATACCTCTGTGTTCCTTCCCATATTTCAGTGAGCTACCTGTGGGTGCAGACAGCATCAGCTGCACAAACAGGTTGTCTGGATCCACCCTACAATCTTTGGGCATCCAACGGGGATTTGGTGGTCAGTGTTCACAGGCAGTTACTTCTAGAGGCAATTTACTTTATATTTGAGCTGAATCCTCCTCTCAAGGCACCTGGCCATCTTCACCTGCTCTGAGGAGAGAGAAGGAATCTAAATTATGAACAGAGGCATCACAGTTTGGACCCTAGAACTTGGCAATGTGAATCTAGAAAAGAATGGTTACCACACTAGTTTTCCACCCCAGCATGACCTACAAAGCAGTGATAAAACTACAAATGTACTGCTGTGTATGGATACCTGAGTAGAAAATAAATGAACTGTACATTAATTACTGAAAGCAGTTGTAAATCTTATCTGAGCACTTGAAAGAGTGACAATCTTTCTGTTAATCTGGGCTTGAACTTTTTTTGATGATGCCCTCTTGAATGCCCCATTTGGTTCCCTCTTTTACAGAATGAAAACTCTAGTCCTACGTGTTACCAGAGCAATTGGAGAAACTGCACCAGGATCTGTGCTGAGGAAACTCAGCTTTAGATGACAACAATTGCTTAGTCAGCAGTGCATGCAGTCAATGCATTTTAACTAATTGTCTATTTATTTCTGTACTCTTAGGCTGGTGAGATTTTGTCATGAGACAGGCCAGATGGCACAGACATCAACACCTGTAATTAAGAGAGAAATAAATGCTGCAGCATCATGGCTTACCCCTGCCCCCGGCTTTTTTTAAAAATCCTGTTGGCTGTGCTTACGGGCTCAGCTGTATTTAGAATGCTGAATTTCTTAAAAGAACCCATAACTTTTGTAACATGACTCCTAGGAATCAATTTTAATTTCCTAATTTAGCTGATGACAGACTTGGGAAGGCCTCTTCTAGGAGTCCCTTCTTATTGCGCATAAAGAAGAGAATGTGTTTAATGTAGCCAGCCAGAGAGCAAGGTTTAAACATCAGAGTTTAAAGGCAGTCAGTGATGAAATTCTGTCAACACAGCCTCAGCTGATATGCAACTCCATACAATCAATTACCAGATTCAATTTTCTTCCTTTTTAGGCAAATTGCAAATATCTCATGAGATATTTTTCTTTATTTTGTTTAGTTTTCCTACAAGTCAGGCAGTGACATTGCCTCTGTCATAAACCTTAAGTATTGGTGCTTCAATTCATGAATTGAAAGGGAGGCGGGGAAATGTGGGGGGAAAACCCACACTACCCCTATTTACAGACACCTCTTGATGAAAAAATGGTAAAAGCTGTTACCAATCAAGCATAATTTCATGGACTTGACTGATGGCACTGAGAAAAGAATTTGCAAGATCAAGGGAGAAAATAGTCTCAGTCCCTGAGTATATTTATTTTTGATTGAAAAACCTGAATACGCACGTTTCCTCTAAAGTTATAAAATCTGTGTCTAAAAACCTGCTATAGCACCAGCACATTAAAACACCTAAGCCGTTTACATTAGTATGCAAACTGTTTATTCAACTGAATGTACTACATATACCATGTTTATATACTTCACTCTGTTTATATAGGTCATGATTTGGTTTAAGCAGAGAAGAACCAGCTAAAACTCACATGAGACAGTGTGTTGACAGTCTGGGTTTTCTTTTCCCTTTAAATCTTCCTTAAATAGGTGTTCCTCTAGCCTCCATAGATGACTTATAGGAGCAAATGCACAAATGAAATAATGTTTTTTTTCCTATCAGCCTACACCTACAGGACTATATGTCCTAGAAGTAGGATGTTACTTCCTGTAAGTGTCTCTGGTAATTCTGTGTCAGTCCAACATATGCCTTTGGCTGCTGAAAACTTTCATTTCTCTATCACTTAAGAGTGCTCATCCATGACACAAAAATTCCCATCATACTGAACTCCATTATCTAAATGAGATGAAGCACGGAGAGAAACTTTGGTTTCTCCTTTTGTATGTGCAGCTCTTAGGCAGTAATATGGGCACAATGAACTTATTGGAGCTGGGAGTAATGGTGTGAGATTGCTCACACCATTACTTTAGATGGAAATTGAGTCTGTGCTGTCTGCACTGAAGTCTTCTTGAGGCTCTACTTTCTGCTTTATTTTAATTCTCTTTGCCTCAAGGATAATGAATATGGAATTTTTCAAAGACCTTTCCAGCCAGCAGTCATTCCTTAGTCTCAATTATGTAACACTGGGATTTTGCTTTTGAAAAAGTTGTTTATTTATTTGCATTATTTTTCTAATATACTACTAACACTGGGATTTTGCTTTTGAAAAAGTTTATTTATTTGCATTATTTTTCTAATATACTAATTCCTGTGTGCCCTAACCCTCTGTAGCAATTATTTTAAAGCCGAAACCTAGTAGCAAGAGCTTTCATTTTATCAAATTTTCATTGTTCATGCATTCCAAATTAAGAGCTTGATTCTTTCCTATTCACTTATACATTGTAACTCCAGGTTTTTCTTTGTCAGTGAGCTTTGGAGTTAATTTCAGCTCTGATCACTGGCGGTCGGAACTTTTCAATTCTGCTATTTTATCATCACTTGTTCTTTTGTGTTATGATACCACCTGAGAAAAGTCAGACCCCATAACACAATGTGGTGTGCTGAAACAGACCGTGGAAATGGTCCCAGGCCCCACCACCTTGAAATGGTGCATCATGATGCTTTAAAATGATAAAAAAATGATAAAACAGTGTGCCTACCAGATAATATTTCATTAATTAGTTTTACTGTCTGTGAGAACACAGTCATACATGAGGATCCCATTGCTGGAAGAAAGAAGTCAAGCACACTAGAGAACTGCATTTAAAGTACAGTGAACTTATGGCTGTTATCAGTTTGTGGCTTAGATTCAGACAATATGCACAGATATAAGAGGTAAGCATCTTATGAAGGAGAGATAAATATGTGTAAAAATAATTATTTATCTAATACCCACAAATTGGTGCAAATGCAAGTGACCAACCTGCTTAGGAAAACAGGTCTTGCTTCTTGACAAACATATTATCCAGCTCAGCTTCCTGACACTTTACAACACAGTGTGTCCCAACCTAGGAAATGAATTGCATCAGGAGACAGAAATGACCACAATCCCATCACTTTTGAAATCATATCTGTGACTCACCTTGACTTAGCATTAGCTGAGCACCTCCTTCTGTAAGTCACACCACACCCACTTAGGAATAAAGCAGCTCAATATGCAATCTATAAATTATTCAGTTTACCTCTGTTACAGGGAGAATATGAGTTATTATTCCTACTCTTATATTCTTGAATGATATCCAGGGTAGGAAACAGGTGTGTGTTTGTGTTTACAGTAGAGGTGATGCAGAGAGGGGAACGAATACAAGGTTCATTCTAAATCCACAAAATAATGGTAGCTCTGACAATTTGCATTTTGCCTTGGATGGCATTTGAATATCTTTTAAGAAATTGAATTTCCTATGCTTGATAGTGAGTTGTACATTCAAACAGATGCCCACTGTGAAGTTTTATAGAGTTGGATTAAATGTGTTGTATATTGTCATGCAAGAAACTGTCAATATATTTCGTCCTTGCGTCATCTCCTTGATATCCATTCTGAAGATGAATATGGTTTAACAGATTTGAAATTCAGTTCAATTGAAGAAGATGGTGTGTAAACCCAATCTTTATCTTTGTGAAAGACGAATAAGCTTAGATACACTGAAGCAATAGTTTTGTTTCAAGGTGGCTAAGTTTCAAATTCCTTTATATATTTACTGTTTTGCCTGCATTTGACATGACTCACGAATGTAGAGCTTGATTCAGATGGAGGGACAGCTTCCCACAACTAGAATTAAGGCCCCTTGGCTGCAGAAGAATAAGACAGGAGCTGTACAGATACTATATAAAGTGCGAAATCTATAACTGCAATGATTTAAATCCTCCTGGCCCTGAAACAATGAATTTCTCTTCTGCTGATTGCAAACAGAAGCCCTTCTGAATTCGTATCCAGATCTGGACTACTTGTCTGGCCTTCAGGGCACTGACAGCAGAGGAAGGAAACAAATGCACATAGAACAGGCAACATGAAGTAAACGAAAAGGAAGACAAAAGCTGGGTACACACCAGCTAACCAGGTATCATGGGAAATAGAGCTCTGCTCTTGTTGGTATCTGGATTTTCAAGATTTATGATAGAAGAGTGCACTGTATTCAGTGTAGGATTGTAAATTCAAGGCTATGTCCTCATGGGAGTGGAAGCAAGCAATCACAGAGGCACAGACAAATGACATAGCACAGCAGTAACATAAGTGCTGCAGTGTTTAGTTCCCAAACAAAGTGATCTAGAAGAGAATTCATCTTGGCTGTGATCCTCATTATAGGCAGACTGAAAGCAAACGAGTATGGCACCTCGACAACCCAAATCCCTTCATTGTCAACAGATGTGAGCACAGCTGCTCACACAATACCGGTGTTGAAACGAGCACTCAAGCATGGGCTGACGTGTTTAGGGCAGAACAGGACATAGCAAGTGTAGAAATCAAACTGGGGGTTGGGAGAACAACACTTTCTGTTCACAGAAGGACCGATCATATGCTTAACAGGTTCAATCTGTTCTCATCCTGATATAGTAGCACAACCACATGGTTTTGTTATCCTGGTGCAGCCTAGTCAAATGAAAGGGATTTTTCAAATTAGAACCATATTCCAATAGTTGCCTGTAATCGGTAACTCCATGCTTCTCTGTATCAAGATGCTTCAGGGCTGTATCCTCTCTGTGATAAACAGTGTAGTTTGGGTTAGAGGCAGGAGAACACCAGGTTGCCCTGGCTGTTGGGAGATACTTCCACAGATTCCATTTTCCTCGGTCATGAGGGATTTGGATTTTTCAATTCAGTCCAGAAATTTCTCTCTTGCAAGATGTGGCTTAACAGAGTGGTTGTGCTCGTTACTTTGTTGTAACAGAAAAGAGAAAAAAGACAATTTGTTGTGCTTGTGGAGGTTTTTAACATAGGGGTTAAATGCTTTTATAGTTATTAGATATATGTAGATCTTTTACTGAGCCTTTCTTCTGTCCTGATACTTGCTTTCCTCCAGCCCCTACCCACAACAGCTCCAGCCATATAGTCTCTTATTTCTGAGCCATCTTCCAAAGCAAAGTCTCATGCAGGATCTTCTCTCCTGATAACTTCACGGTTTCTAGTTTACTGGGAGCTGCTTCATCCTGCTGTGGTAAGAAATGCTTCACAAAGAGTGAACCATTGCAGTGCTAATATGTAGTAATCATCAAAGTGAATTTTTCCTATATGTCACAGATGTTCTCTAAAGATTTGAAAACACATCATGAACACCTTTCATTGTCCCCTGTTTTACAACAAGCCCTTCCCATTTGGTAAGGACCTAAGTTATTCCCTTTTTAGATGGCATAAAAAATTTCAGTTAAAGTTTTAAAAATTTGATAAGCCTGACACTGTGTACCAAAATTCCTATTAAGAAATAAAAATAAATAGTCTGTCTTTCTGCTTGATGTAACTCCCTCATTCATAAATATATGCATATTTAGGTTCTTGAATATGAAGCTGGATGTATAACTTGAAACACTTAAATTTGACTTTGTTAGAGGGACTTTGCTCAAGGTGATATAATGATTAAGTGGCAGAATTGGAAACAGACCCAGGTCTTCTAGTTCCCACAACACAGAAAAGTCACTGGCTCATACTACTTCCTCCCAGGGTCAATCTATATTTAATGTGAGCATTGTATCATTCAAAGAAAAAATAAATGGTTCCAAAACTTAACATGCATAATTTAGTTTACACAAAATTGACACTTTTCCTCAACAGAATATAAAATCTGCACAAGTATTCAGCAGTGCTGTGAATGCTGTAAAAATTAGAAGCTAAAACGTGCTTGAATTTCAAAGGGAAATAATGCTGGGGCACATTTCATGGACATATATTTGTGCAAAATTCAGAGCTGATTCTTCAACTGAGTTAATCACAAGCAGAGATTCATCTGATATAATTTTGGCACAATTTTCACCCTACTATTTTTCTATCCGAGTAATTTTTCTGAAGAAATCAAATTATTGATGAAAGTAATAAAATTATTAAAATAACAGTTTTAAAATAAAAGTAGTCTATCATAATACTTTGGATAAGAAATTATTTGTGTAGTTTTTCTAATTGAGTTCTTCTGAAATTAAATAAAATTTCATTATATTATCACAGATTTAATTCAGCCCATTGAAACTTACTCTACTAATAAAAGTGATAGCAAAGAAGTATTAATAAAATAGTAGTGAGAAAATGGCCTAACCCCGGCTACAGATGGTGTTAAATTTTACCCATGCCAGGGTCTTCTTTTGAATCTGATTTTTTTCCCAAAGAGGTCTTTCTGTGAATCCCTAATATGAATGGTAAATAGAAAGTGACTGCCAATTACTCTGAGATAGAGTTGAGAATATTTCCTCAGACTTCTTGAAAAGCAATGTGACTGCCACACTGCTACAATACACCTTTTGATTGCTTAGGTTAATATATTTCAGAAGTTCTTTGAATTTCCTAGTTTTGGCATGTTTGTTAAAAAAAAAAAAAGGAAAAAAACCAACAACATGATCGTCAGTATTCATAATGACATGAAAATCACTTTTGGCTTGTTGAAATATCTGCTGAGCTTTTCTCCACTTTTAGCCATTCTACTAAATCTCAGTGTTATCTCAGCTGCTGAGCCTGAGAGAACAAAACAGGCTTGTAACAAAATGATGCCCTAACATTTACACTTCAAAGGAGCTTTACAAAGAGCAAACTTCTCATACTTAATGCCACTGATTTATTACTCCTTAAGAAGTCATCTTATGCCCCAATCCTTATTATTCATGGACTTGTGAGGAAACCCAATGTATTCAAAGTGGCTCCAAGTACATGAAGTAAATTGTAGCATCAAAGCCCTGAACTCAATGAAATTGCTCTATGCATGAAGTCATTATCATGTGTTTGCAGGGCAGTGATCTCTATGAGCATGTAGGACACTGTGATCTTGCATTTGATTGCTCCAAAGCCCTTGCTAATTTCCAACAATATGCCACAGGACTAAGAGGATCAATTGCTCTTGTTAGGAGTATGTGGGATCTGCAACGAAATGTGCCACCAAAGGAAAGTAGGAGATTAAAGAAATCAGATAGTAGCAATTTCAAAAATTGATCAGGGAATTTAAAAATATTGTGGAAATAAAATTTTACTCAGTCAAAAAAGTGTGAGAGAAGACCAAATAATGGAATATGAAATAATGTCTTCAGGTTTTGGTCTGCCCAGGCTGCTTGCTACCAATGGGGAATTTTTTTCCTGACTTTAATGGGAGCAGGAGCAAGTTCTTTTAACTTTGAAAATTATCTGATCTAAATTGTGTTTGACAGTAGAATAAAGATCTTGAAGATATCTGACCCAATTATTTAATGCCTGTGGTGTTCCATTTACATGTCAAAGCACATGGGATACCACAATTGAGTGCTCTGTGGGGAGGATCTTTCCACTCCAAAGATAAACTCATGCTTCGCTCAAACTACCTTTCCCAGAAAGTGATATGTGAGAGTCAGTTTAATATGACCTTTGCTTTTGAATCAGCAAATAAGGGAAGAAGTGAAGGCATTCAATGTTGAGTTTAGTTAAAAAAGCAGTTCT
>NW_008246058.1:6821202-6911164 GCF_000691975.1 Corvus brachyrhynchos
GAAGACCATGCATATATTTTGTGTATTTAGTGCGTAGCAGAATGAAACATTTGGATACTAAATGGAAAGGCAATTACTATTTAAACATGTGAGAAAAAAATTTTTGGGAGTTTCCATCTACCTTTCCAGCAGACACTTCTCAAAAGTTCACTGCTTTTCAAGTGCATCATTGAAATGATGAGACAAAATTATTTAAAATAGAAAGAGAGGTTTCCATTTTAATAATTGTGTCTCATTATTTTATGAATATGATGTCTTCAAGAATGTATTTAGCTTTAAACACAACATTTAAGTACATGCTGAGGTAAAGCCTTCTGACTTTTGAAAGGGCCTCTATGTAGTTTCTGTTGCTGAGTTATGAAGTTGGTTTTCTTTTGCCTGCATGAGAAATTTCAAAACTTAGTGTTGCATCATGCTGGAGAAAGCTGAGTATCCGAAGTAAGAGTTCTGATTGTTTGTTGCTTCACATCTTCTTCACAACCATTCATTAGCATTTGTAGAAGTCAAATACATGATGATGTAAAATACAGTCCTCTGTTTACACTAGCATGAGTAACTTGTACACCATTTTTACATAGACTTAGCTAAAATTTAAATATAGGATTCAAAATGCTAGACACTGGAGGATCAGGATTTGGAACTGTAAAGTTTACTGGGACAAAGGGCTTTGGATGTAAATTGGTAAGATTATTTCATTAAAAATACTCATATAAGATGCATCATAGGTTTCTAGCTAGACCTCAACTCCTTAGCATACTAGCTAATGAATAAAACACACTTCCAATGCCCTCCAAAGAGCAACAGACCTGTTAATGAGCTAGTTCTATGTTTCCCCCCCCCCCCCAAAAAATCAAAACACAAGAAGTTTAGAAAAACATATATTCCAAACTCTTTCTGAACTTGAAAAATGTTCCAGGCAGTTCTTATCCAAGCTGTTAAATAAAAGTTTCTGCAGTAAAGTAACAGCAGAACAATTTTTCAGTAACAAGAAATTAATGTCAGAAATTCCTCAGTTTTTGCTTTAAAATGCTTATCTAGCTTCAGTTCAATTCTTACCTTGTACAGCACTTCTTCTGACAATTACTAATTATCTTTTGGAAGTCAAAGATACATATTTATTTCACTGTTTGCCCCTCATGCAGGTCCAGTGAGCTATAAAGATTCTGAGAGATTGAGCTATAAAGATATAGAGCTATAGATTCCCAGCTGGTTTTGTGGCAACTGCATTGATTTACATCTACAGAGGACTTTTATTCCCCACAGGTTTTATTTCTGAGTGCTTTGTAAAACTTTTTATGTTTTTATCATAAACCATTTGCAACACACCGTACATGAAAACATAATCTTTCTTATCAGAGGCAATAAAGATATCCATAGAATATAATTGTTCTGCTTAAGATGAAACAAAGATTCATTTGTAATTGTATGATTAGCAGGAGGCTGTGTCTTTGCTAGTCTTGCGCACCAGGTCGAATTGTCCAGGGATGAGGCAGAATTTGACTGCAGATTTTGCAGTACCTTCAAAGGAGGCTGAGCATGAAAAAGTGAAAACAACTCCCCTTCTGCAGACCCAAGCAACAATCTCAATGGATCTTACTCCAAGCATGCATCACCTGAGCTCTTAAGGAGAGCCTTCTACCAAACACCTGCTCGGCACTGGGGGAACTACCCTTACAGGTGTCCCAGTGACACAGGGAGGTGCTGTGCCTGCCAGCTGGCAGCCACACACAGCCCTGGACCTGTCCCACTGATGGTGCTGGGGACACTGCACTCGCACAGCTGAGATTCCAGCCCCAGCCTCTGCTGGCTCTATCCACCAGCTCAAACAAGGTGTGCTGAAAAGAGCCTCTCCTGTGGCCCAGCCAGCAGAAGTGGAGCTGCTCATGGCTTGTTGGGAAGTTGGGATCCCTGCTTTGAAGTTGTCAACAACCTCCTGGACAGGCAGAGGCCAAGCACCCAGTTGAAACAGTGCTCTCTACAAGCATCATACCTGTCTAACTTAGCAACAACTGTAATCCACAATAATAACAATTCCACCTGAAGATGTCCCTTGGAAGTGTTTAAACACCAAATATAAGATGAAATTATGTATTTAAAAAAAAGCTGAAATTGTGCTCAATTTTGTTGTGACAGGACAAGTTTCTCATAATTTTCCCCAAAATGGAAAGATAAATGTACACGATTATTCCTTCCTGTTAAGAAAATGACAGATTTGTAGGTAGTATAGCTGTCTGCTTTAGCAATGCCTTTCACAGTTACAGCATGATTAGAGCAAGAGGCAGCAGGCCTGCCCTTACCACAAAGATGGCTATATGTTGGACTGTTACAAATAGCCAAGTGCGTTATGATGTCTTATTAATATGCTAGCACAAGAAGAAAACAGAATAGACAAAAGAGCTGAGTCTGTTCCATTTCATGAGAAACATGGGAAACCACCAAGCAGAAAACAAAGGACACCTCAAGCTCCCTCCCTTTAAAATATTTCCCAATTAAAATGTTAAGCAAATACCATTGGGTTCAGACTGTTTACACAAGGCTGGTCTTGTCAAAGAATAAATGCTGGCAGGGCAGGCTAGAAAATGCCAAACTCTCTCATCTTCTGTATACCTGTAAAAAACTGCATAATTAATAGAACAGTTACTCTAGACAGGCCCCAAGGGCTAGAACCACAAAATGGTTTCGACCCCTCGCTGTCATGCCTACCTCCAAATGGCAGAACCTCCAAATTCTTTGCCAGTCGTTCCTTAATCCTGCAGTTTCTAAATAGACTCACTGCCATGTTTTCATCAGTTACTCTCTCCTAGTGCTTATATGAATGGTGCTGTGCCTTGCCTAGAAGTCCCTGGCTGTCCAAGCCCAAGCAGCACCAGGGTCACCTGCCCATGCCCACCAGGCAGGCAGCACTCCTGGGTCACCCCACACCTGAAGCATGAGCAGCTGGCACTGCAGGGGCTCAGAGCCCTCCTCTCCCAGTGTGTGGTCAATGGGTGCTGCAGATGCTGCACACTTTCCATCCTCCACACACAGGAGGGCAAAAGTTTTCATCCAACCTGTCTGTTCTCAGGAATGCAGCTCAAGACTCAGCTTTGTTGGCTTTCTCTGGACATGCTGGGCCTCCTGGACACCACTGGGAAACGAATTTCAACCTGCAGTCTCAAGGCCAAAAGGATAATTTTAAGAATATAGACAAAATCAGAGGCTTAGAGGGACCACAATGTCGAGGTAAAAATGAACTCCATCAGGAACACAGGAGAAAGATACAACTGCATTTATTTTCCCTTGGGAGAACCACACACTGTAACAGGTAGGCTCTCTTCCTACAGCACTGATGCTGCCATCCCAGTGCAGATTGCAGCCTGCTCTCCATATTTTAGGGTAAACTGGTGAATTACAAAGGAATTTGGTGCTGGGTTGTACACTAATCATTAATAAACATATCAAACAGTGTATAAATCTCTATAAAAGTGAATTCTCTGTGCAGCTACTCATCCACCAATACTTGATAGTTAAAAAAAATCATTATAAACTAATAACAGTTGAAAGATTTTCTTTAGATTTAGTGTAGTGTTCTCTCTACCAGTGAATGAGGAATACTGACAAACCCTAAGACTCCAGGGCTGGTAAGCAGTTACAAAAGATAATCAGAATTTAAACACCTTAGCTTCTGAATATTCATACAGCTCAGTAAATATTATGCATTTATTAAAAATCTATTGCCATCCTTCCCAGAGGCAGAGGACATACAATGCCTGGTTGGTTTAATCAGTTTCCCTACCACAAAAAATACAAATGAATGGTTTCTTAAAAATGCAGAGTCAGTATTTCCTCTCAAGACATCACTGGGCGAGCTGACCTCTTTAAACACTGTTTATTATAGTGAGTCTGTACTGGCCCAGTAGCCCAACTCTCTCCTTAGACAATTAAATTGTGCATACAATAAGTTTCCCTTGAAGGCTCTTTGAAAGGCTGAGAATTATAAATGGAGATCTTAACAGCATCTTTCAGCTGTGTTCTGTGTCTCATTCCTGAATCAAATTTTTTTCCCGAAGATGTGTTCCCATGTCTCTCTTGCTGTCTCAGGTAGAAACAGAATCTAATGACAGGGCACTATGCTAGTCTCAGCTGTTTAACTAATTTCATTAGAGCTAACATTCAGAGATATTTGCTCTTGAAATATTTAAGGAAAAAAGACAAGTGTTTTGGGATGTTTTACCAAATTTTGCATGCTTGTATCAAAAAATAAGGTTGTTTAACTTGATCATCTGGTTTCTGTGTTTTAGTTCAACAGTAAGACAAAAGGGATTGCCTGAATGTCTCTTTGCAAAATATATCAAAAAAGCTAAACAAAACCAAGAACTGGGTATTTTCTTTTAGTACCATAAATTAACTCAGTATAAAAATAGAATATTTACATCAAAGGAACACTATCTTGTGTCCACAGGGTTAGATTTTCATATTCTATGGCCTCCGTGTCTAACTTAGGCTTTGAATTTTGATTCTCTGGGTATAGTTAACACAAATTCAGTGAGATATTTTGGTGGTACATACTGCTATTAATACCTTATCTAAAAACACTTGTCTGCAAGTCTAAAGGGCAACTTTTAGCTCAAAAGCTTTAGTGTTCATCAGCCAGGAAGACATTAGTTTTTAACAGACATTATTAAATTTGACAAGATTAATTCTTTTTCTAGCAAATGTGGTTACCATTCTTAGCAATCACCAAGGTATTTGGATGGTCCAGTTCTAAATGTAACCCTGAAATTCTTCTTATTAATTTGCTCTTGCTTAATTTTATTTCACACCATTACCTTTATATCCACTTGTCTTAAACCTGTTTTCTTCAGAGAATTACATAGGAATCTATGTTGCTCAAATAACTTGGTTTCTTTAGAAATAATATCTACTAGATATTAAATCTGACAACAAATATTTATTTGGGTTTTCTTTCAGATTTGTCCTGGCTTGTTAGAAAGCATCCCAGAATGAGTCAGAGTGAAGATCAGGGTAATTTAAAGTAATTTTCTTTTATTATGTCTGGTTCTTTTATGGGAAATCCTTTCTTTGGCGGGATCTGCAGCACAGCCTTGCATTTCTGATTAAAACATTAGCCTAGACGGGTCAGTTCAGACCTCAGTCCAAGATTTTAGATTAACCCTTTTTGCTTTATGCGGTTCAGTGAGAATAATAAGGTTACTTACTGCATTTGTCAACTATATATGTAGGCAAAAGCTTAATAAAAAAGAAACAGAGACTGCATAATTATTTTTAGTGATATCAGGTTATTGCTACATTTTTCTTCCTCCAGTATGTAAGTTCTCTTTAAACTTAATTTAATATAATTTTATTTTATTTTGGTTTGGTTTATTTTGTTTTGTTTTATTTTGGAAAGGCTCAGTCACAAGATTGGCGTTCTGACCCTTTTTATAGTGATACAAACTATTTCCCTGTTTTTCCAAAAATGAAGTTATTTTTCCCATTAACTCTTTTTCAAAGGGCAGCTTAAGAAACTGATTAAGAAAGACTGCTTCACAAGTAACATATGAAATTAGATAGAATTCTTATTGTATCCATTTCCGACAGCACAGAAGAAAAAAATGAATTAAAGCTATATATCTTGCTATGAAAACTGTTCTGGAACAAATGGAAGCTCAAGCTAAAACCAGGTGCCATTTATCATATCTATTATTTTTCTGTAGCTAAAGCCTGAAACATATTTTATTTGGAAAAAAAGACACTTTTATAAAGCATTTTACCCAAACTGCAGCCATCAGCCAACATATCCTACATACTTTTTATCTTTCAACAATTTGCAAAAATACTGGCATAATACGTGCAAGAACCTTTTCCATGGTTCTGAATATAAAGGGAGTATATATGCTTGAATCAGCACTCAAATTATATCTTCTGTTTCAAAAGCCCTATGTGTACAACATTCAGGAAACAGAAATAAAGCCCAATTCCCAACATTAATAGACTGCTATCCAATTGGATAAGAATTAGAACTATTGTCTGAACTTGAAAGCACTGACTTTCATGGAGCCTGGATTTTGCTCATATTTTTAGTAAAATATTTTTTTCAGAGCTTTAAAAATCCTGCTACAGAATGTATTTAAAAATTATACAAAGAAAAACCACTGATTTTTCACATTCTTCCTCAGGTGGGTATCCCAGCTATTTGGCTGTGCACACAACATGTCAGAATTGGGGTGTTTGAAATGTTGTACCATTTGCCATGCTACCTCCAGGAGCCTTCAGAGCCAACCACCCTATCGTATTTAATTTTTTTTTTCTTTTTTGTTAGTCTATCAGTCTGCTAAGTCTCTCTAAAGCTTCTTTTCAAAAGTTTTTTTTTTAATTGATTTCTTATTTGCTTAGTGATCTTTTTCATCTTTTTGCACAGGGCTTACATTTTCACATAGTGCTAGAAAGGACTTGGGAGTTGCATATTAGTCATTTGTTTTGTCCTCTAACAGCATGAGGCTTTCAAAATCTATGTAAAAAGGACACACTTGACCTACTTAATAGGTCTGAATGGGCAGATGATTATAAACAGAACTATTTCAAATCAATTCATGTTTTAATTTTAACTTGCATTTGTTATTTAAAAAGACCCAAAACAACAGACTTTCAAAAAACAGAGGACACTGGAGGGCAGGGCTCTGATTTATCTACTGATTTTGCCTTCAGCATCATTGACAACAAATTATTGTTAGGTATAAAATTACCAGTTTGCATGAAATATCTGCATATAATGCACTACTACTATTGCTTGTCCTATATTAATCTAAAAGCATCCTGGAAAAATCATTGATTAGTATTTGCACTGAAGATAGTACAGTCTGTACACAGGACTTGAATATGGCTGCACTATAAGATAGAAAGAGGTAGGACAACTTACAAGTTCATGCTGCACATAATTATGTGGTCGCTGCTTTATATGCCCTAGTGACAAAAGACTTACTGTTTATTAATTGTGAAAACACTACTATTTCCATGTGATTATGTAGAAGTTGGAATTCTGTAGCAATTTAAACAAGAAAAAGGGAGAAGGCTGGCTAAGTTATGTTGTGAGAGTTCTTTCAGCCTAGGTGTTGAGTGGAAGAAATGATGGAAGTACTTATGAGAAGGGAAGGGGATTTGGAGATAAAAGCTGGAGCCATCAGCAGAGCAGGGAAGCTTGTAATGAGTAAGTGTGAAAAGGAATTAGTACAGAGCATACGCAGAGACTGTGTGGCTTGTAACCTTAAAAACAATCACAAGAAAAAATGAATGTGAGGTGAAACTAATAAGAGATTGAGTTAAGTGACTCAGAGACTATAAAAGGGAGATGACATAGTCAGAGGACCAAGTAGGAAAGATCATCTTGATGACAGCAGTCTGGACTAATTGAAGAGGCAGAAATTAATACTCTAAAAAATTGCTTCGGTCTCTCACAATAGGACTATTTGTTCAATTTAATTATAAGGTTTCTTACAGAAGGAACCTAAAAGCAATATATAAAATAAAGCGATACATTTTTTTTTAATCTTCCCTGCTACTTTTTAAAATCCATATAATATTATATTTCAGAAAAACTATGTACAGGGAAGTACAGGACTAGAACTTGATATTGGTGATCTCTAAAAATTATGCAACATAGCAGAGTTCTAAAAATGTAGAGCTGTTTTTTTTTAAATTTTTGATCAACCCAATCTAATATTTTCTGTTTCCTATATTATCAGGTTGTTCTAGTCATCAAAGGCTTACAAAACAGTATTAAAAACAAATTGCGGTAAGTATTTCTTTTCCCTATCTGAAAAAGCCAAGCAATGGAAACAAACATTCCCAAGGACTAATTGTCCTAGCTCAAAATACCCTTCATAATTCCTGGAAACTACAGAATACTACATTCCCTGAATGGCCACATCTCCCACAGTTGCAGCCTCCACCCCAAAACAATCTCTCCACCTTAGCTTCCTCTCCCACTCAGAGAGATTCTCAGGCTTCTTTTGAAAGCCCCCACCCCAGGTCTGGACTTTTGTCTTCCTTCTACTCCTGAGCCCTTGAAGTTCTTGCCAAGTCTGCAGCCCAGCCTAAGCCAGCAGGCTGGTTGGCACCTGCTGGGCCACGCTGTCTGCTTCTTTGCCTTTCAGTCATGGCTGTGTCCAGATTCTCCCTGACCACAAAGATTTGATTCCAATTCCAGGCTTTAATCTTGTCCTGAAGTAGTAGGAACCCCATTCTTTTTGGCTGGATAAGTCATTTCTCATTTCTGCTTGGACACAAATTATCTTTGCCATCAGTAAAATGGTTACCCATTCCCACGGTATTAGTGATGGGTGAAGTGAAGTCATCACTATCATATCCTCATGAAAGGTAGGTTGTAAACCAATACAGAATAATAACACTGGGTACAATGAGTAGTTTACACTTATTGGAACCACTGTTTGCCTTTTGTATTTTTAGCTTAGGGATAAAACCACACCCTGTCCTCCCTCCCCCGCCCCTTGATGGGCAAACCCAACAGAAACTCTGCAAGTTGAAACTCATGGAGCTTCTTAGCCCTTCCATAATTATTTTTATCCCCAGTGTAAAGGATGATTCAGTCATCAGTTCTCTGAAGAGAGACAGAGATAAAGACAGTGAAGGAGAAGCGTATGTTGAATTGCTGTTGGAGATAATCCTTTCCACATGAAGTAGGAGTGAGTATTAGAGGAACAAACGTCCAGTGGAAGCTGGAAGGGGGATGCTTTGTGGAAAGCCTTGTGCAAACTAGGGCACTCCATTATCCACAGCAGAACAGAGAAAAATGTTGTCACACAGCCACTTAACCAATCATAGGAGAACGATGTACATGAGTAATATTTAAAAAAAAAATTAAAAATCTGTCTTGTGTTGTTTATATTTTTGGTTTTCCTCTTTACAAAGGCAGGAGCTGGTACTAGCAGTGTATAAGGCTGACACTGAACATAGAGATATTCCTTCCCTCAACTGTTTTTGAGTGGAAGGAGGCGGAAGAGGGTGAATCAGTGAGTAAAGTGTAATGCAGTACAGGTCTGGGGAAGGCTGATGGGTCCTGGAACTGATGATCTCTGCTTAGAAGAAAGAAGAAAAATGCCCTTATTTGTGAGACTTTTGTTGAATAGTGCAGCACATGGCAAACAGCTCCCCTTGAGACGTCAAAAAAAGAAATGTAAAGGACAAAGCAAATGAAAACTTTGACAGTCCACAAAGTGAAACAGAATTAGAGATCTTGAGTTTGTTTTAAAGAAAAGCCAGAACAATATAGTGTGTAGAGCATGAATTGTACCTACTGTACTTTAAGATGGCAAATCTCCCTGAGAGGGATTCTCAAAAGTGACTAAGAAACATTATTCCTATTGACAGTTTTGTGTATCTTTCTGTTTTGGAAATGTAATACTAAGCCTAAAAGAGAAACATGGTGAAATTTTAATTAATTTATAAGGTTTAAGACCCACTGCAACGTTTCTATACTGGTCTCTAGTCCTGCAAGCTCAGCTGCTCCAGAGGATTTGTGCCACAGTGGGTTGTCAAACTGCTGCCTCTGGAGGAGCCCTCAACTCCCAGTAACATGTCCATACAACCAACAAATTTATATTCTAATTTTTTTTCTTGGTCGAGACAATCACCAACAGCAAATTTTACTGATCCAGGAACTAAGTGCAATGGACAGTAGACACATAATTGAGGAATTCAGAAGAGAACAGCAGGGACATTAAAAAAAATGTTGGTTTGGTAAACTTGGAGATGTCTGTAAAATGCTAATGTCTTAATCAGCTTATTACAGTTCATACAGTTGTCATGTGTGGTGTTAAAAGGCTATTCAGTGAGTCAAGAGTGACCTTTATGAAAATAACTCCTAACTTTGGGATCTGACTAACACAATTTGTCCCTGAAGGAGGGACAGTTTGCATGTAAATTTTCATTCGGATTATTTCTTGCTGTTCTTTTAATCTTCAAATGTGGCAGACAGTCCCTTGAGTCCTATTAGATGTGGAGTGGCTTTCTAGCTTATTTTATGCCAACTGGCCCTCTTCTTTGAGGAAAATTAATTTTGTTTGTACTGTTTATCTCAGTAATGATTGGTTTTGACTGAGAGCAAATTAACTTCTGTTTCAACAGTGAGGGTCTGGTCCACCTACTCAGCATTGTCTGAAAAAGGCCATACTAATTTCTCAACAGATTGCAAATGTCCCCTCCTATGTTCTATCCCTGGTGCAGGAAACCACCTACTGATCTTGGGATATGCCTCTTTTTAAAAGACAGGTCGTTCCCAAGTGACACATTGGTGAGATACTGTAGGGATCTGGACTGAAATATCAGTGAGTTAAAATCTGTATTCCACCAGTGGGCTTGGCTGGGCAAACCATTGCTTCTGAATGGTGTCAGCGTGTCCAGGGCACCACCAGCAACAAACACATCGGGTAGTCCAGTTACTAGAGGGCCTTGCACAAGCTCTGGGACAGGCACAGCCTCAGCTTACCTGCTGGCTCTACTTTAGCAGGGCAATTATCAGAACAACAATGGCAACTAGCATGGAGCTCAGCTCCAAAATAAGGGTATGGCCACACAGGGCTCCATACTCAACACTGAACCTCTGTACCATGAATATGGAATAAACATTTATGAGACGTTGACCATCGTTTGAAGCATGGCACAGAGAGTAAGGTGGGAGAATATAGAAACAAGAATACTCCTTTTCTGAGCTAGTGCTGGCTTGTCACACAGAACATGAAGGTGGTTAAGCATATACTGAAACACATAGCCCACTGTTGGTCATCCCTTATTTGGACAAAAAAGAGTTTTGTGATTGCACGACAGGGATGGAAGACTAGTGATGGAAAGAGGGGAAAAAAAGTGGCCGCCATTAGCAGCTTGACCATGCTCCCCACATATGGGAAAATGTCTGAGCCATACCAGGTATTGATAACCCCCATGGGATTCTGAGAGCCCCTGTGATTTGGAAAAGGGGTGAACTTGAGTCTACTGGGGTGCTGTCTAACATGACTCTAGGCCGTGGCTGTCACCTCAGCTTGTCACATTCTTTGTGTGACCTCTGCTGAGCTTCCTGCAACTCTCTCAGCCAGCTTCATGAGTACAAACTTGTCTAATTTACCAAATGCAGTAGGACCAGTGTGGATGCTGAAGGGCAGTGAAAGGTAGGTCACCAAGGTGGAGTCATGAGATGATTACAGTGCACAGAGGTCAGGCTTTGAATGCCAACTGACAGGGAGTGTTTGGGGGAGCTCAAGTGCTCTTTGTAGAGGTGACAGAGCTGCTTCAGTGATGTAGCAGTGGGGACTGCTCAGGCGACCCCAGTGAGGACGTGGATGGGGAGTTGCAGTGAGTTTGCTCTCATTGTGGGAACCTGCATACACAGCCTTGCTGGGCAGAGTCAGAACAGAGCCTTCCTCAGCCCCAGAGCCATATTGAACAGCAGAAAACTGATGATGTAAGGCTTAAGAACTGCTTTCACAAGAGATGCTGAATCACAGTTTTCACTTAGTGTCTGTAGTGGCAACACTGGTTAGTGTGACCCCAGATGGCTCCTGTGTTCTGGGCATCTTGGCCATTCTTGCTACTTACTACACTTAGCAGTAAACTGTATTTTAACACACAACCACAGCAAAGTACTCTAATATTTTCTACATGTGTGTTCATATTCTGGGGAAACTAGCTCTGACAAATAGAAATGCTTTAGGTAAAAAAATTGCAGAAATGACTAATTTATTCTCCAGTTATCCTATTTTGTTCATCAAAATTATCCCTCTGATCCAATATACTTCAATTTATATGAACTATGTGTTTCTTCAGGAAATTAGCATATTATGTAACTAATAAGGAAGATGAACCAGAGAAAAGACTGAAGCTAAAAGCAAACCCAAACTAAAATGAGTACTAGGTTAATGATAGGCCTATTGGCTAAGGTAGAATACAGCAGATGAATGACCACATCAACAAAATCAAGCTGTGTTCTCATCTATATTTTTAAATGTTAATACTTTTAGTATTCCTGCAACTGACTGTGTCCAGAAGCTAGAAACTTAAAGCTTGATGGCTGTGATACTCAGATTCACTCTTAAATGCTCAGCCATTTATGGACCTACTCAGTTCCTACTGAGGTACAGAAATTCCCTGTAGGTTGTTAAAATGGACTTAAACCCAACTCCCTTCCTGATACACACACATATGCCTTCTTAAAGCTATGACCTTTCCAAACTCTCTGCCTACACTCAGCAGAATTGTGGTCTACTGCTTTTGGCTGCTGCAAGGAAACATTTCTGCCTCCTGGATGGAGCTAGAATAAAAACAATATTATAGTAACCACCAGATACTGGAAGAGATCCAAAATGATAGTAGCTCTTTGGCCTGGAAAACAAAATTAAGGAATACATCAGTGAAGAATGTGTGCAGGACCAGTCTGTTAAGTATCCCCATTGCGTCCAGGTACAGTTGAATAGAGCATTTTATCTGTGTGTATCAATAAAAGCTATTTGTTTCTAATGTGGAGGGTGAACTATAATAAACAATGCAGAACTTTCAAAACATATAATCTCAGAACCACAATTTTCGCATTTTCTTTTTTTTAATTGCTTTTGTTGCATTTTAGAGTAAAATGAATGAAGCACAACACATAGTCATAATTTCAATTTTTTTCCTCATTAAAAGTAAATCTTGCAGTTGGCATCATTAAGGTATTGACATTCTGCTCCAGTGTAATTACCTTTATGACTCTGTCTGTAGTGCACCTTTTACTTAGAATGGGAAATACCTCAAATAGTCTGGTAAATTTTACTACTGCAGGTGGGGAATGTCCAGTTTAATGGCCCCACTGTATTACTCTTTGTTATTCACATGTGCCAAAAAATACACAGGATATAGATGGGGCTGAGTTAATACTGTTGGAATTTCCTAATTTTTTTAATACTTGATCTTGTATCCTTAATATTGTAGGTGAACAGGCAGAGGTGAGAGGACTGGGATGTCATACTTCCATTTTGGCAGTAAACAGAAGGTGGATAAATAGTTGGAGAATTCAAAGTAATTTAATCTGACAGGTAATAGGACAGACATCCCTAACAGAGTCACACAAGCATATATAGATGTGTATACATACTCAGCCTCATTTGTTTCATAGTCAACAAAATGTGATTCACAAATGTGGTTTAAATGGAAAAAAAAGGCATTTGTGAATCTGATGAAGGTCTGTGTTTGTCAATAATTCATGTTTCACACAAAGGCAAATCAATAAAACACATTTTATGAGGCTGATATATTGGTTGTAACTGTGTTCGGCAGACAAGATATTTTGAATTCATTCCCACAGAAAAGAATAATCCTCCAAAAGAACAACTGATACTTGGGCTTTATCTAATGAGGTGGATATTACTGAGGCTTTGACTGGTTCAGAAGGCTAAAGAAGGCTCCAAAATGTAATTAGGATGCATTAGTTGCATCAGTTTCCCTTTTAATAGGTTACAGCTCTTCATGCAGATGTTAAAAAAAACTCACCCTGATATGTTTTTTTGACTCCAAGTGCCCAGAGGTGCCTGGCCAGCCAGGGGAGGTATGCCAGGGCAAGCTCACTGACTCAAAGGAGAGGACTTGCAAAACACCCTGGGAATACAAGAATGGAAAATATCTAGGCAGGAAGCTCTAGTAATAATTTGGTCGGAAAGAGAGCTGTTTTCAAGACCTGTTCATGCAAACCATTCCCTATTTTTTTTTTTTTTTTTTTTTTTTTTTTTATTTTAACCCTTCTCTGGAATTTGAAAAGCATAAGCCATTTCTTTGGCATTGTGTTATTTTCTGCCATGTTCCAATAACTCTTGTGTTTAAGGATGTTACTGATATATTGCTCATTTGTCAATAATATCCCCAAAGGATTTGTAAATATCACAAGGTGCTGAAGGCTAACAGTTCCCTTAACCTCCAAGTCTCAGTTGTTTCTTATTCACTGGTGCACACACAGAGGGTCCATTATATCTGGATGGCTGTATACTGGTGGGAGATGCAGACAGATTCAGGGTTTTCTCCTGTTTTCCCTAGCTGGCTAGTGGATGTTGGATCTGTGGTCCTGTGCTGGAGCTAACAAGTCCCGGCAAAAGCACTGATGGGACCACTCCTGTGATGTTCAATCTCTACATATGTGTCAAGAGTTCAGTATAGAGAAAGATTTAAATTTATTTTTTGTCAATGCAGGATTGTATTTTGCTACAGCACACAAGGCATTTATTTAAACAGTAACTGCAACAAACCTGCCAAGGTCAGCACCTTCGGTTTGTGTCTGTGGGCGAGCGGTGGTGATAACAGTGGGACCTGTGTGCGTGCTGCTGGCTTCTCTCACCCTTGCCTCACTGGCAGGGTAATGAATCAGCACTTTGGTACATGAATGTACTGTTCAGCGAGCTAAATTCTCAGCTCACTCTGTACATCTGTTGACTGGATACAAGTATATGTTCTAGTGCCCTTTCATATGTTCTTGGCACAGATGCATTTTGTTGGCATGAGCATTAGGCTGAGTTTGTTGGCATTTTAGGAAGTAAATCTGATTTAAAATGCAAACAGAAGAACAAATAGAATAAAGCAAACAAACAAACACACCAGGAGAGTGTTCCCACAGCAGAAGCTGCGCATGGCTCACAGTTTACAAACACATGCTTAGTCGTCCTGCCCTCTATCTCCCAGGTTTACTCATCCCATCAGGGAGTGAATATGGAGTTTCAAGTGAGCAGCATTTCATTGCTCAGATGGCAGATGCTTTCTGTCCAGAGGACTTCTGTCTGATGAGGAGCTGGAGGATGTCTTTTCTGCTCTTCCCCCAGCAAGCCCAAAGATTTAAACAGCACAGAAGAAGACATTAGTCAAAAAGACCTCTCTAAAGTCCAAGACAAATGCATTTTCTCTAGGTTATCCACTAAACTAATTTTCTTATGCACCTTAATTTTAAAGAATCATTGAATATATGGAAGTAAAAAATTATAGATGTGCTTAAAAGCAAACAACAGACTACTTAAAAAGCTTTCAGAATAAGTTTCTTATCTACTAGTGAACTTTCCTATGTGAGAAAACTTTGATATGCCTTTTGAGATGTTTGCCTTGATGATGTGGGTTTAGCAGGACTGCTTGAGTCCCATACTTTATCATCAGAATGATAGCATGCTGAAATGACTAATACAGCTAACACAGAATTTCATGAAATTACATGTCAGACAGGTGCTATTAAACATACGGGAGATGCTCTAGGGGACTGCTGTATTGCAACCCAGTAATGAGAGTAGCTCAAGTGCAACCATAGATGGGATCTTGAGTAAGAGCACCTTGAGGAGAACAAAGTTTTTTGATGTTAAAAAAACCCCAACAAACAAGTTCTGCTGCACAAAAGGACAATAGGTCATGTTCAAATGTTAGATGATACATTAGGTGAGAGCAAAACCCACAGTATGTAGGCCATGATTTTCTGAAATAACAGTCTTTTATGTTATCATTAAGTATATTGGTCACCTTAACAAATGTCAGATAATCAAACTTGAAACACTTCCCTATATTCACACATTTACAGTTTATTTGCTGTCTAGAGGCTTAACTGGTTACACAAGGTTGGGCTTTACAGGAAAAAGATTTTGTGATAATATTTTGATATAAAAAAGAATAGTAAATGTTCAAAGAACTTGTAATTAGAAGGTTTATAACTTGTCACCATTCTTGCCCTTATAAGGTTTGATTTTTTGTAGTCTTTATTATGGTAAAGAAAGTATAGCAGCAGTACTCATGACAGAGTACAGAAAAACTGCATGTGAGAAAAGTTAGAAAACCCAAAATACAATATTTGGAACTTGATTGGGGCCTCTGATTTTTTTTCCTATTGAGTTCAATTAATTTTAAGTTCTTTTTCTTGTGTTATTAAAATCAGAACACACATAGAATAGTTTGCTGTCTGCTCTAGCTCAGAAAAATATGAAAGCACAGCCTGTACTGAATGATAGAGTTGTGCTTTAATGTCCAGCCATGTGGTTTCTCCACGGAAAACTAATGAGTTAAAGATGAAATTCCTCTTCTAGTTTGCATATATCTTCTTGCAAGGATTCTGCTGAGCAGAAGTATAATTGGAGGCTCTATACAATTGAGTCTTGTACTTTTTAATCCTAACATCATAGGCTACAAAACATCTTTCTTCCCACAAAACCACGATGTTTTTGGTCCTAGACATGATCAGTTATGGATATTTTTGAAATAAAGTAAACATTCTTGAAAATATCAGGACCATTCCCCTGAACTGTATTCAATAACATCTGGAAAAAGAGCAGGGTAAAAAGCAGAGAAACAGAAAGATATAACTAATGTCTCAAGGCTGAAAGAATTGTCCTTAGTTTCTGTACTAGGGTCTTATTCAGCTCTTATTGAATCAAAAGTAAAACTGAAGCAGAAAGTAGAGGGGAGGTTTCCATTCATGCTTCCCATGCTGTTTTCACTTATTAAACTTTGTTCTGAGTTAACAGGAGTACATTCACAAGTCTTCCATATAAACTGTGTCTGAAATTGTGTAAATCATATTCAGAGGTGTACTGAAGGTGTACAGAGACATTTCACTTGTAGTATATGACTGTGGATTTAAAATACATTTTATGACATAGTGGCTTTAAGATACCCATGATTATTTTTAGAAGTGTTGAAAATTGGAACTATATCCCTCTGTTGCCCTATTTCATTGCAATTTAACCAAGGGAACAGGGATAAGTCCCTTTCTCAAAATATTTCTATACAGAAAGTATAGAAATGTGTGTCTGGATCTTTTGAACCAAATTTAGTATCAGCAGAAAATGTTTTGTTGCTACTGCTTATATGTGTACAGCGAGAGTCTTTGGGTTTAGGCCAGAAGTCTTCAGGGAATGGACATTCTGACTGCAGTTGTTAAGCACTTTGCACTATGACTCTTGGTTTCTGACATGAACTCCTGCAATACAAATAATAAAGATGCTTTCCCACTGAGGCTGGAAGCCTTGGTCACATGCAGATGCCGTGGAGGAGGTAATTCTTGCTGAAAGCTTGGCACTTGCACAATCAGAATAAAACAAGTTAAGAAAAGGGAGAGAATGTCAAATTATTAAACTGTCTGCAGTGAAGAATAAAAAAAAATTAAGCTGGTATTTTTGCCTTCCCTTTTGACTAACTGAGCGAAGTCTGTCAGTGATGTTCTCCTGTAGAAAAGCAATTGGCAATACACAACCACTTAGTTCTGTTCCTGTAGGCAGCAGTTAATGGTAGCTTGAGCTTCAGTGGGGTTTTTTATGAGGTTATGAAATTAAGGATGCCACCCTGATAAGCTGACACACAGCTATTTTCCATTAGATTGATCTTTTCAGCTTTATGCAGACAGAGCTCACAAGTTATCCTTCCACCCCTACAGCTCATGTAAATCCAAAGTCTGTCCCAAAGACTTGCTTGCCTTGAACTTTTAAATTAATTTAAACCCCATTGTTGTATCATATAACTCCTGGTGAAGATATTCTTTATCCAGAGCAAGGATGCTTTTTCTTCCTTGTGTATCCTATTTGGAATGCAGATTTCATCCCCAGGAATGGCCCTGCTATGATAATGATACTATACTTATCCACATCTAATCATGTATGTCAAATATTTTAATATGGAAAACCCCTCAATGTTTGGAAAACATCTTTGGACATCATTTGAATTATGTCAAGGATTGTCAAGATGCCAGCAGCAGCAGTAGTGAAATCTAAGAAACAATTGGAACAGGGTAAGATATTTTTGTGTTTAGAATGAGGAATAAGAGAGAGTGTACAGTAGAGGGACTTCAGTTGAGGGGAGCCAAGTGGTAGGCCAAAGGGAAGGAAATGGAGAAGTAGGGTATTCAGAGTTAAGATGCTTACAAGGAACACAAAAACTGGCTTATTGATGTGTCATAACATTCCTGTGTGACTTTAGCAATCCACAGGCCCAGTTTTCTAAAGAATGTGAGGCAGATAACTCCTCGTTTTCGTATATAATTAGTTATAAAACTAATATAGTGTGTGGCTACTACCATATGATTAATTATCTTAATTCATGAATGCTTTTCAAGTATGAGTTTCAAGTGTTAGCATTAAATGCCCCTTAATTTTAAGACCCAATCCTGCAAATATTTGTCAGCGCTTGCTGTCAAGAGTAAGTTATTACTCAAAAGAAAATGTTAACTTCAATGGAATTACTTGTGGTATTGAGTGCTATCACAGAAGGGAATGTTTTCAGAGTTTTTATTTTAGCTACATAAATATACAGGTCATCATACATGTATTTCTATATGTATATACACATATACATGTTTTCATAAAATGAATTTTAAAAACTTTTTTTTTTCTATGTAGTCCTTGCTGTCTTTTTTAAGTTGTGGGGTTTTTTTCTGCTAATGCATCCTAATTATCACTTTCTTCAAGGTACAACTAGCAAATGAAAATGCCATGTGTTCTCCTATCATAAGTTAGATCTGGTGAGGAACATTAATTAACACAAGTCTCATGATTTTGGGACCAGGTGAGTATGAATAAAGCAACTCATTGCTTTTTCTTCCTTTTCGCCCCTCTTTTTTCTTCTTTCTTTTTTTAAGTCTGCATTTTTAAATTCTGCAGTGCTGTTTTCCAAAGTTGAAATGCAACCCTGAGGCCAGTTCAGACACGGTGTGACGCAGGCCAGTTGAATTGACTGGTGGTTCTACTGTGGATGAGTTAAAGAAGGAATCACCCAGAGCAATGGTAGCTCTCAGAAGGGGGCCTACCCTTCAACAGTTTAAAGCCTTTGAAGAGAGATTTTCTTTGAGCAATGTGAAGTCTTTGTGGTGATGGGAAACATACATTTGTAATTACAGAAGAACACAGTGTACAGTAGGAATAGTATAAAAGCATGCGATTTACAGTGTCTAAGGAGAAGCTTTGATGTAGGGGGCCCCACTGACCTAGTTTGCTGCTGAAAGCCCTAGAAACATAAGTCTGACTGACTACAGTTATAGGGATGCAGGCTGTGAACAACATCCTTCTGCCTCTGCACTGCTGCTCTACACTAAATGAATAACCTTTTGCAGTACTGACTGTATGGAAATACTATATGAATGCAAAATAACTGCATTTAAAAACATTAATAAAGTTTGCTGTGCTCCTCTGGGGAAAATGTGCTAAAAAAGGACCATTGGGAATCAGTGTGCAGGCTGGGGAAAAGATTTATCTGGGAAGATTTTTTTAGGGAAAAAGATGTTGAAAACTTCATTCCAGGGCAGCCACCCTTTGGGAGGGTGTGGGGAGAGAATAAAAAAGGATGCTAATCTCTGTTAACAAGAGACAGAATGTAAAACTCAAGAAGTGATACTGATTCTAGATGGTTATGGTATCAGGGTCTGTAAGAAAGGTTGTGTTTGACAGCAGCCAACAAACCATTTACCTTTGGGGTATGGACTGCTGTGAAGAAATCTGATATGAGACCCAAGACTAGATATTCCCCTCCACAGGAAGAATGGGAATGGTGAAAGAGAATTGAAGGAAACAGGCTGCCATGATCTCAAACATTCTTCAAACCAGCTGTGTGATGTGGACAGTACCAGTCCTTCAGCAGCGTCCACCGACTGTCCACCAAGAGAAGAGCTGCAATTCATGGGTCACCTCACATAGGTGGCAAAAACCCTGGAAAACCACACAGTTGAGAGAGTCAGAAGTGTTTCACAGTAGTTCCTGTACTACTTCAAAAGTGAAAAATAAAGTATTCTTTATTCCATGGACTCAAGTTGAGATTTTTAGTAAAGCCACCTCAGATTTGTGTACTAATAGATTTGGATGGCTACATTCAGGCCATTTCATGATTGCTCTTAATTTGGATGCTAAGTTGAGCTGAGGTGGGTATCTGGGGGTTTGGTTAGTGACCACATCTAAATAACATTGTGCTGAGGTAGCACTGTCTGCCTTATAATCACTTTGCCTGTGGGAGAGGGCCAGTCTGAGGGAGGTCACTGAAATTAAAATGGAAAACTTAATTACATAAAAATAATATGGGTGTGTTGGGTGCTTTGATGGACAAGGATGATGCAGGAAAAGAAGAATATAATGTAAGAGCTATTTATAAATCTTACCTAATGGGAGTAATAGACAACAAAGGATAAATCAGTGACTATTAAGCAGTGTTTTGTGCCAGCACAAATACAAGCTTTAAAAAATTCAGCCTTAGACCTAGTAAACATAAGGTACTCAGTGAGGTATGGGAGAGACCCTGGGGATCTTGCTGCCTGTAATTCAGCTATTGGCTAAGACTCCTGTAGTCACCTCTGACTCACCAGTCACTGACCTGATCCTAGGGCAGAACAAGCCTAAGGCTTTTCTAGGTTTGCAGAGTGCCCCAACCACCATCTGAGGCTTCACTGCAGGACCTTTGATGCCTGTGCATTTTGCCTGCACTGCCACAATAAATATGTCATCAGCAACAAAATAAATAGTGAAATCAACTTTTCCAGGATCAGGTAATTTTTATTTCAAATTTGGCAGGCCCTTACCTTTTGGCTTAACATGCTTCAAATTTGGATCTATTTCAGGGAGAGAAGTTACTCCTCAGATATCATTTCCAACCCGTGATCATTATCCAGATGACTTGCCCATGCCCTTTTCAACTCCCCTTCACAGACATGTCCCTGCCTCAATTTACTTTCAATTAAGTCTGAAGGAGCCTTTCTTCTACTGTCAACATCACTGCTGTCACCATTCCCACCAAACATTTGCCATTCATTCCTAGTTAACACTGAAATGTTAGTGGTTGCTCTCTTGCCTTCCTAGGTTAGATGACATCCTTAACCCTTTCTTTTTTAGGAAACAATACAATCTAAAAGTGTAGAGACTAAAGCACTTTCGGTAAACATAAATTACATTTTCCCACCTGACGTATTTTCCTCCTTTAGAAGATTGAATTCTGGCAAGATCTGTTTAACTTGGAGTTCATGAAAGGCTGGACAAAGAGTGGTGTTGGAAGTCACCCACATTAAGTGAAATTTCATGTTGTAGTTCTTATTTTTAACCACACAAGACTTTTCCTTTCACAAGTAACTAGAAGAGCTGAAGGTTGTGGTCCTTGTGGTCTTTTGACATAATTGCCCCTGGATCCCTTAAGTTTCTTCCTCCCCTTTATAAAGTCCCATCCCAGCTAGGATACTGCTAAGTACATCTGTATTTCTGAGAAATACCACTGTATCTGTCAGTGGTATTGGACTAGAACAATACAGTCATAATTACAGATGGAGACAAGAGATCCTCTAACTTGATCTCACAAACAGGTCTCTCTGGATTTATTGCACTTGTGGGCCATAATCAAGGCTGAACTCACCTCCACTCAGATGCAAGTTTGAGACAAGCTTTGCTCATGCCCATGCTCATGCCCATGCTCTGTCTGCCTCGGTGGAAATACCACACGATTGATGCTGAGCAGTGAAGGCAGCCAGAGACTCTACGGACAGCCCCAGGTGCTGCACACTGGCTGCAGGTAGTCTTGCTGCACATGCAGCATGAAGCTGCATGTCCCTAGAGGCATGTGAAAACTTTGAGGCCCATGGGTCCTGAAATTCTGTACCTGGGTCAGAAATTATGCTTGAGTTTAGCTTATCTCATGGCCTCAGCAGTATGGGGTTGTATTCTCAGTGAAATTCAAAGGAGAATCCAGAGTACAGACTGTCCAGCTCTTTCTTAGTCTTTACCCTTCCCCTGCCAAAATACCTCATTTTGTCATACATACACCTGCCTTTGGCCACTCACTCAAGATCTAACACATTAGTCTTCAGAAACAAGAATACAATATCAGGATTCACATCTGTCTTTGAAGGGTTCTGATTTTATGCATGATAATAAGCCCTTTTCCCCACAGACACAAAAGTGCATGTTTCAGAAAACTGTCAAAGCAGTTATGAAGACAAAACATGGCTTTCATGCTAACTCAGCACTGGGGAGAGTTGAAGGTGTGTGAATCACTCAGAAATAGGTGTGAAGAGCATTATAAGAGTAAAGAAGAATCTAGCCTGTATAGTAAAAGCTGACCACTGCATGACCCAAAGACAATTTCAAGGAAACACCCTTTTAATAGTGATTCTGTTGAGAAACAGCGTTATCTGCCCATCTGCCCATACATTTTGAACTGAATATTATGAAAGAGAAACTGCTTCAAGGTCCACAGAGAAGTGCTATTTTATACTATGTGTTTTATCTTTATCATTTTATGTAATATTTTTAGCAATATGAACTACTGATCTTTATCTCAGAAATTCTCCAAGTGTGGTTGTGTACAATGCTAGCAGATTATGGCACACATTATGAGGTGAGATTACTTCATTCTATGTCTTAGGAAGCTGAGGGAAAAAAAAGATAAGTGAGCTCCAAAATCTTGAAATACTTTTTCTGCAATATAGGGTTTGTAGATTGCAAACTCAAGTCATTGAATGGATGCTTGAGGAATGCTTTATTTAAAATACGTGAATTCAAAGCATTAAAAAAAACCCCAAACCAACTCTGTAAAAGCTCAGCTGGACCAAAACTTTCAAGCTTATCAGCAGTTTTAAGTGTCACAATTGAATATGCCCAGTTTGAATTCTCAAACTGGTTGCTCTTCAGGAAAAAGCTCTAAAGAACTTGCATAGCCAAAATGCTGATGCAGCCAAAGGTTCTGAAAATCTGGGCCTAAAAATAGCCCCTATAAGAGTCAACCTAACCTTCCCCTGCCTTAGTAGTGTAGAATACGCTTTACCTCCTTTTGTCTTTACATCCTCTCTCAGTATTTTCCTAGGCACCAACAGGAAGAGCACCACCTTCATGGGAGGTAATTATTGAAACATCTTCAAGGCATAACACAGTGCAAAGAGCTAAGGCGTGGCCAGCTCTGAGCCCCACAGCACAGTGCTGTAGTCAGTGACTGGAGTGCACAGCTTTTGGGAGTTAATTTGTGTGTCTGCTCGGCCTGGCATGGTACAAATGTAGTCTGTGTGCTGTGCTCATATGGTGCTGTTTGAGGCTATTAATTGCTTTCCTTTGGAGCCTGTTCCTGTGATCTAGGACTGCAACCCTCTGCAACCACTGCCGAAGCAGCAAGTCCAGGGGACCCTTCCATTCACAATAAAACATTTATTCTCAAGAATTTACTTTTTATAAAGTGAGGAGACAGGAGACCCACTCCAATGTAGTTTTCTCTTTCCATATCTTTTCCCATGGGGGTTTACACAAGACTTTATGGAAGGGTTTTAATTTTATTGGGATATTTTCTAAGCTACCCTTAAGTAATGTTTTTGAGCTCATTCATGTTCTCTGTGGTAGGGTGTTCTCTTGCAGTTACAGACATACAGCAAAACAGCGAAGAGCTGAAAATAGAATGTACAAGTCATTTTTCTCACTACAGTTCAGAGGGAAGGCGACAGTATATGCCACTGCTTTGTGGAATCACAAGTATCGCTGTGATTCCCCCAGCAAGCCAGGACAAGGGCTTACAATGCTATTGTGATAATGTCTGGAGGCCCCAAGTAAAATCAAAGCTTCATTTTGCTTGCTGCTGAACAGCTTCTACTTTGAAGAATTTTTAATCCAAAACTTGAATCCTGCACTCACAGTATGACTGCTTTTGTGCAGAAAGTTATACTCCAAAGAGGGAAAAAAAAAGGAAAGAAGAAGAAAAATCCAATGTAATTTTATTATATATTATTTCTACTATTTGGGGATAGAAAACTAAGGTGCAAAAGAACTGAAAAACTTTTCCAACCAAATCTTTGATGTTCTAGTCTAGTGTTGATCTACAAAACTATCCTTCAGAGCTGTAGAGTTTGTGATCTTTCTTGTGTAAGCAGGTTGCTTGCTAGCCAGAGTAATCACTACATTTGTCTTGTGCTCTCATTTTAAAGCTGTCTTGGGCACACAGTGGCCTGTAGTGCATTTCTACACCCATTTTTTACATCCATACAGCCACCAATGCAACCATTCTTCCATTCTTGCCAGCACCTTTCTCTAGTCCTTAGGTAGAGATGCAAAATTCAAACTCACCAATAACATTTTTCAGACCACACCCTCATACACACCATATTTCCTTACTTTCCCTTTTTCTGCTCATATTTTATTGCATTATTGTCCCACTCCATTACTTTCCTCATTTGTTTCCAAATCAGCCTTCCAAAACCATACTTTTGACACTATCCTTCCAACTATTTGTCCCCATTCCTCCAAGTACATGCCTTGTCCCTAAAATACACACCTTTTCCCAGCAGCTTTGCATACCATGTCTCTCAAGCCTCCTGCCTGACTGAAGAGGATGCCAAGACACCACTGGGAATCCCAAGGAACCACAAATCCTCCGTGCACAGTAGTTCTGTGTACCTGGACACTGTTACTGGTGCAGCCCCCAAGGAATAAGAACCTAGAAACATTTGTTTAGCTGAGATTAAGTCTTATCCAAGATTAGGCAGTGCTACCAACCTGCTGCTCTTGAAACACACAGGTACCAAAATCCAGTGCTATACCAGCAGTGCCTGCTGTTCAAAGATTGTTATCTCCATCAATAAAAGTTTGCAAGCACCTCTTTCCATACTTTAGCTGTTGGCAGATTATTGCCTCCAGGACTAAAGCTCCGCAAGCGTGTACTTCTATGCATTAGCTGATAAACAATGGTGCTGTGCACAGCATTGACTCTCTGGCTGGTTTTGCCTTGTTTTTGGTGGCAGTGGCTCAGCTGAAGCTTGTGTTTTCTGAGCACAGTGGGTTAATCCAGCTGCTTTCCTGCGATAGGCCTTAGATTGATTCGTGCGAATTAGGTCTGCCGTGTGCTTTGGCAAGACTGAGCTCAAGCTGATCAGCTCTCCTACGTGACATCCCCACATCCAGTTTTGACATGCCTCTCTAGAGCACACACCTCAACCCACCCTTCTGTGTCGTAAGATGTCCCAAAGCTCTCCAGCAGGGTAATGGCACTGACTCCCTTACTTCCCACAACCCTATTACGTTTTGGGCCAAGGTCACTATGTAGATGTAATGTAAGGACAGAGTGAGCCAAGGAACAATTTGACTCTCTCCTTCCTTGATTATTTCTCCCCACAAAGGTCCATCTCCAAAAGCAGGAAGGCTATTCCAGGTTATTCATGGGTGTTAACTTCAGAAACATATATCTCATATACTCCAAAAACAGATGATAAACACCAGATGCAGATGGACTGCCTGGTATCCTGGAGAGCCCTGGTAGCCCTTTTTTGAACATGGGGCAGAAGAGGTTCAACACATAATGGGGATCTCTGGAAGTTCACTGTTGCCGCACTTTTCAAAAGCAGATAAAACATCAAACTCATTGAAGCTTGTTCTTTGTTGTATCCAGTTGACTTAGTTGTACCTCCAAAAATGGAGATTTTCCCACCTTGGTGGGCCTCTGTTTCATTGTTTCATCACTGTCAGTGAGAAGCATTTTTAATTTCTTTGCTGCAACTTGTGCAACTTGTGCATTTCAGCCTTTGCTGTGCACTGTCAAGGGATTATCAATCTGCAAATACCCATTAGGAAGCTGAAAAACAACAGTTAGATGCCCCCTGAATGTTCTAATTTCCAGGATAAACCCACACAGCTTTTCATACACCATATCTTTGCATGTCTCTGGTTCCTCATATACTGTATTCTCAGTCCCCTTAAATATCTTTCTGACCCTCCACCAGACTTCGTTCAATTTGTCTGTCAGTCTTGTACTGGGAACCCAGAAGTGCAAGTAAGATTTGAAACGTGGTCTCACAAGTGCTAAAAACAAACGAATAATCACTTGCTCCAACCTGTTGGCTACAGTGCTGTGGTACAGACCAGTGAACTGTTGGATTTTATCCACAGATGAAGGCCACAATTTTTGACTCACATTCAACTCCTTGCTTATCAGGTCCTTTCCTGACAGGGTGCTCTGTAGGTAGACAGACCCCACAGACTGCAATGTTGTGTCTCTCTGTGCAGGACTTTACCTTTGCACATTAGGGACAGCTGCCTTAAAACAAGAGAGCTGCTTTCCAGCAGCCCCAGTTTGTGGTTGACATTGAAGGTAATCAGCAGTGAATAAGGTGTGAGGACAGATCCCTACTCTTTAGAGGAATAGGAGACATCTGGTTTAAGACTTGTGCTGAAGAGTTCATTCTAGGGATATGCATGGGACACATACTTGAGCTAATCCCACACTCTTACAAGAAGCCATTTGGATTCAGTCAGATTTGACCAAGTTGCAAAACAACACATGGGAGAGCCGAGACTCAACAGAAGCATGAACTGATGTGACAACAAAGAAAGTAGGCTTAAAAACCCCAGAGAGCTACTGCTGCCTCTCAGTCACGGAGGCAATCAGCATTAACTTCCCAACAGCTTCTTTGCTTCTCCTGGATTCTCTGCAGCCTTCCAGACACGCGTCCCAGCAGCACAAACCAGATGTGTCCTTTTACTTGAGCAGTAAAAAAATTACATTGCAGGCCTCTTGTTGAAGCCCAGTGAGGATGCACCCTACTTTTTATAAGCTTTGATGCTTCTATTCTCAGTAAGTCATATATTTTTTGAAAAATCACTTAGTGTTATGACTGCATAAAAAGAAATGTGATTTACTTGATAGAGGTTTGGGTATTCTGATCCTTGAACAGTGTTCAGTAACTTATGCATTCACTGTATATTCATTGTGATTGAGAAAAAGTGTTCTTTAAAGTGTAAGATGCATTAAAACACCTTTGAGAGACTTCCTTCCAGAGCTCCAAGAATTCACAGAAATGAGAAATAATTACCTACACTGATCAGCTCTCAATATTTTGGTGTACTTAGTCATCTCTAACCATTATTACAGCTAATGTGTTTCTACAGAATCTGACACTGCAGGTCTCTGTTGACAAAAATAAGAACTGAAAGTCTCATTTGTTTACCCCTTTCTTGAGCATCTCCATGCTCCCTGTCTAAGGGCTTGTTTTCACTACTGAGGAAGGTTATATTTCCTCCCTCTAGAAAAAAACCACATATTAAATCTGCCCAGGTCAGCTCTCCTTTTGTGAGTTTGGCTTATGATACAGTCTGAATACTGTGTCCTCCTACAACTACAAAATGCAAGAACAAGGGGGAAAAAAGGTAGAAAAAGAAAGATGTAATTCTAGCATCCCAGAAGACCTTAGAATATGCTGTTAAGAATTACTCAGTTTATCAGCTTATCAGAATCAATGAAAACTTGACTTTTATTAATGCTTACTTTTAAATTTTGCTTCAATTACCAATGCTATGTTCAAGTATTAGAAAACTCATACTTCTTGTATTGTTCAAAATTAGGACACCAACCAATTTCCATATTCAGTATCCAATAAGCTATGACTGCATTACAGCATTTTCATCTAAAATCTCACTTTGTCCAGAACTATATTTTAGCCCTACCACTGCTCCATCGCACAACGTTTGTCCTTTTATAGCTTGGAGTATGCAAATCTTCTGTGATCTTTTCAGAAGGCTAACATCACTGATGTGGTTCTGATAGCTGCATAACTGAGGAATAATTGTACTTATTGAATACATATTGCATATTTAGATCAGCAGACAGGCCCTAATCATTTCTCACTGATAGACTTACCTGGAGAGGCATCATCACTGCAAGCTCATTGCAATGTTGGATACTTAGCTGGCAAATCCTGTAAGAAAAGAAAAGAAATGACCCCTTTAATATATGTTCTCAGAATTGTACAAAAGTGGTGGAAAAAAGTCATCATTTGTATGTAAAGACAGGTGATCAAAGCTTTGGTTATCATGCAAAGTTTTTTAAAGCAGTATGTGAATTTTCTCCAGGTTGATCTCAATTAATTTATATACATTTGTGTGATTTCAGTAATTGTTTAACTCAAGTTGAAATGTTCCTGGAAAGCTGCTGCACAAAGGGTTGATTTCCTCCTGATAAAGGGGTTTTTACCAATCTGTTTCATTTTAGAAAAGGATGCAAATGCAGTAATTGGATTTGACACAATGGAAGGCTTTCTAACTAGAACAGGTGAAAACATAACTGGCAACAATTAAACACTAATTATCTGCAGTCATCAAATGGTCACCAGCTGTTCTGAACCACATAAGGAAGTACACACTACAAGGGAACAGCATATGCTATGGAGAGAAGTATTAGTAAGGACTACAGCGCTGTGAGGAGATATGCAGGAGGTTCAATTCTAATCCAAGACTGATCCTATAAGTCTTCCTATGAGTAGCTGTATTCTACAGATTCTCACAAAGGATAATATAATGTCTCAAGTTGCAAAGGACCCAAAGTGCTGAATCTTGTCCTGATTTCACGAGGGCATAATCACTGTGAGCTGCTAAGTTTAGAAACACCCATTCCTGGTTTACTGCAGTTGTGGCTTCAGTGGAATTGCTCACTTTAACCAGCTGCTAAACTTAGTCTTTCTTGTTGGGCCTGTGTTTGTGCTCAGCTGAGGAACAGAACCAGCAAACTGGTGGGGCTGTGAGTGGGGACTTTTTGTGTTTGTTTGCTTTTTTCACACAGAAAGCATTTCCAAGTGCCTTCTCAGTTCTCTTCTTTTGTCTGGTTGCCTTTTATCCCACATTAATTAATGTAATTGCTACAATTTCATAGTCCAGTGGAGACTAACTAATGATACTGGAGCTGAGTGTTCTGTTTCTGCGATAAATCAAAAAAGCAGTTCATATAATATAGCCTTCCACTTCTTCCCACCACATCAAATTAAAGAAGATAAATATTTCTTTTTCATGGCTTAGGGTCGGGTGGTTAGATCACTCCCCCATGACTTCATGCGAAGATCTGATACAATGCTTACTTCTGCCTGGGGGAAGCTCAGATCCAAAACTTCAGGTGTTTGAGAGAGTATCCAGTGCTCTGGTCTTGGGAGGAACAATCTCTGCAGCTTCCTTTGACTCTTGCTCCTCAATGTAGAAATTCACATGAGATTTATGGTGCTAGAAAAACAGAAAAGAAGAAGGGATATACATAAGCACCTAGGAAAAATTCCTAGAGTACAGGCGTCTTGCAGGAGTAGGTCTAGTAAGCAGTTTTTGTTTAAAAGGAGACAAGAGATACTATCCTTGCAACAGAGGCCTTGTGAGCTAGGCTGCACATGGTAAGAGGAAACATAAATCTTCTAATTTAGAAGTGGCCTACAAGATAAACTGCTGAAGGAGATGGAGACCTGCTCTATGAAAAACAAACTATTCCCACCAGAAGACCACCACTGTTTGAAATGAAAAAGAGCTTGCCACAGCAATACCTGGGAAGAGGAACTGCTGGTGCTGCTGCCTCACCTCTTATGTGAGGCTAGGAGCTGACCAGCCCATTACTATTATTGCTTTCCCAAACTGAAGCAAAGAAGGAAAGGGGGAAATAGGAGAAATAGGTTTTTTTGTAAAGGGCTTTTGGCACACCAGCCCTGCCTGGTCACTGCTAGTTAAAATGATAATTTGAGGTGAAATAAAGTTTAAAAATCTGTAAAACCTCAGCAGATGTCAGGAAAAAAAGGGGATCTGATTGCATATATTTACTTTCTCAAGTCCATAGATGTGTAGTGACATGTCCATGGTCTACAGCTGGATTTGTTAACAAACCCTGGAATATTCTTACATTTTTCCCCACTTTCTTAAAGAATAAAGAAAATGGAGGGAGGGACAGATGAGACTAAACTTAAGAAGTCACAGGGTAGGGAGTTGCTGCTTCAAAATCAAAACAAATTTCAATATATTTTCAGAAAAACAACTTGACTCTTCTTTAAACGTAAAGATTATAGAGGAAAAATGGCCTTCATACCCTAAGGCCCACATTATGACAAGACTCCAGTACTATCTACCCAAATTGTCAAGGCTGTAAGCAGGCATGGGTTGCATGCAACATATTCAGTCAAGATGATGTCATGGACAGTTTTATATGTGAATTCTTTGTGCTGCACAATAGACTATTTTTTCAAGGCACAAAAGGTTAAATTGACTGGCATATTATTGGGTAGAGCTGAGAACATGTAAATATTCCACTCAAAGATAAATTCTGAACCTGACTTTCAACCAAGAGCATCTCTGAAGTGAGGCTTGCCTAGAGACATAATGTTTACCATTCTTTTTCAAGTCAAAAAGCTTGTGATTTTGTAGAGGGAAAAACCAGACTTGAAATGTATTTGATTTTGTATTTTTATAAGCTGGCACCTTACCTTAGGTAAGAAGAATTTTCTTGTTCTGAATACTGACCTTTAGGTTAAAGGTAAGCTCTTCAGAGAGATATATACAGCATCCATAGGGAAACACCTGAAATCAGCAGGCTGAGGTGTTTGGTGATAGCCACTTATGGAACAGTGAAGATGAGGAATCAGGCCCTCCCACATGCTGCTGTTCACCAGGAGTCCATAAGCTGTGGCCCTTCACTTCCCTTTGTGAAATGCTGCTGGTTCTATTCTCATTGATAGTTCTATTCTCGTTCTCATGGGTTGTTAGTAAAAGTGTCCAGATACTGGGAGACAACCACGTTAGTTCTTCCCCAGCATGAAGTCATAAAAACTGAAATCCCCCACCTCCACAGAAAGGAATTAAACATTCAACCTATAAAGTTTTTGGGTGAAGAAAAGAAGGACAGCTGAGAAATGTAGAAAACATTGCACTCCCTGAATAATCCAACCAGCTGATCCATTGGGTTCTACTCTGCTCAATGTGGATATATCAGGCAGAATAGGATCTGTATCAAATCCAGGATGCCCCCATCCATTCCCACCAAGGAGTCAGGCAGATTTCATTCAAAAGAATTCCCTCTAAATATTGTGGAATTGTGCCATAATCTTAAAAAGTAAATGAATTTAAAATTCAAGACTTGTGATATGTTGAGAGAGTATGAAGAAAAGTGAGCACAGCTTTTTTAAAATTAAAAAAGACAGTGAAGGGAGAGTCTCAAGACAAAATCCAGGGAGGACCCTGGGCACTCACAGGAAAAACAGGTTTTCTTTCATCTAGGAAGATCTTCAATCATTATGCCGTAGCATGTGGCATAACTGATAACTCTCTCTTTCCATCCAATGACTTCTAAACCATTGTACATACATACAGCTACTTATAGGAAGAGTGTCTTACTTCCCATTATTCTGAGTAAATTAGACTCTCACCTTCAGGAAGAAGGAAGAAATGGATGTTGAACCCTCATTTAGCTGAATCCAGGTCACCTAATTAAAAATATCTGTAGAGAGCAAGAATATTTCTCCCTCTGGTCTCCCACTTCCCAAGCAAAGAATCCTACATAGAGAATAGCAGCAGCAATCGCCTTTTATGCAGAGCCTACTACAACTGCTATGTCTTAGGTATGCTTTGATAACATTTTCCAGATCAAAGTCCTAGAGAACTGTGGCAGGGTGGGGGGAATTGAGAAATGCCTGATTTTGGATTTCAGTTTGATTTAAACAGGAATTAAGTACTGAGCTCTTCTGTTCTCTCAAGGCAAGGAATTTGGGGTGCCCTTTTTGTATCACTGCCTAAGAAACACAAAAAGTAAAGCAGTTAGGGATCTTAGATGCTTCCTGGGATATGTAACAGGAGTTTTCAGAAACACTATTTTGGGTCTAAGTGCTTAGATTTCTTTAAGTTTTATTTATCACAGCTACGATGCATGTTCTTTACTCTCTCTTCTACCAATATAAATCCATATTAAGTGAAAACTAATACACATATAGGATTAAAAAGGGAGGTTAACTTGCCAAATTTATGCTATTGGTGGTCCTTCTTGAACCATTTATCACTTGGTAGTTACATGTTCGAAAGAGTATTTATACTGACTATTGTGATGTGTCATACTGAACTAGGTCAAATTGGTTTCACTCAAATTTATCTTTGTCTCATCAAATAAAATTCACTTACTTAAGCATCACTCTAAAGATTGGCCTTTTGAGAACAGGAATTTGTCTTTGACAACAACCCAAATCACTTTATCTGAAGTTTATTGATATGGGTGTTAGGAAAAACTTCACAAAAAGGGTGGTCAAGCTTTGGAACAGGCTGCCCACAGAAGTAGTTGGTTCACCATCCCTGGAGGTATTTAAAAGACATGTAGGTGTGGGGCTTGAGGACATTGTTTAGTGGTGAATTTCACAGTGTTGGGACAATGGTTGGACTCAATGATCTTAAGAATACTTTCATATCTAAATGACTCTATCATTCTATGATTCTATTACTTACTCTGCTTCCATTACACCTATTTCTTCTGATATTAGATGTGGAAGTTGGTACTAAGGAAATGAAGGACCTTCCTTCTTATGCTCATCTAGTCTGTTTTGTAAATTCTGCAAAGATACAGACACATTTCCATCTGCTTTAGGGGGTTCTGTTATCAGTCACATATGCTCTGAGAAATACTTCTTATATTTTAGTGCTAGACCTGATCAGATAATTCACAGTGAATAATTTATTTGAACAAATTTAGACTTTCCTTTGTTTGTTAGTTGTCCGGAAGCTGGTTTTGATATTCTTGAATTTATTCATTATTCAAAAGCATTTGCTTGATAACTTCTATGAATATCTTAATGAGAATAGGTTTGCTTAAGGACTGTGTGAACAGTTTGACATGAGGACTGAGAGCTTGGTGCTGCTGCTCAGGTATTTTTGATACCAAGGCAATAAACATTTTTCTACTTCTTGACTGTGTGAATAAATTGAAGCTACTGTATGTGAATACTTACATGCAAAAGTTGAAAATTTGCTTTTCATAACAAGTAGTAGTCAGTTATAAAGTGCTGCAACTGTGTATAGCCCTAAAGTAAATATTTCATTTCCATACTTCCAATACTGCAAATAGGACATTCACTTCTAAATGGGATTTAATTTTTTCACAAGTGGGTCTAGATTAAGGGTTATTTTTAGGTAGCCAGCCTGTATTTGCTGGATGTCTGCTCTTTAACCCCATAGCTAGAAGAAATAAAAAACAAGAGGATTACTGCTGTTAGCAAATAATATGACAATTTTAAAAAAAATTCTTTCTTCTCTCATCATTGCCAGCTTTTTATTTCAAAATATAATCTTAATCTTGTGTCTATGAAAAGTTAAATATTTGATAAAAAACATCTTGAGCACTGGCTTCTTATTGGAAAATTGGAACACTTTTATATGAAATAAACAATACCTTTTTTTAAATTTATGAATTACAATATAAAAAAATTATGCAGCAAATATTAAAAATGGATGATTATAGAAATCTTCAGAATCCAGAGTCTGATAAAACAAATGGAATAATTCAATGATAGGGTTGTTTATTTGTATTTAAAGCTGATTAAGCTAATTTCTGTTTCTTTTAGTAAAAGGTACAGAGGCTTTATCTGTAATTAGATGCACTAAATCTTTCTGAGACATTCTATACAGAAAAATAAGCAGAAGAAGTGCAGTTGTTTTATGACTTTTAATGTTGTTTAAAGCACGGTAACCATGATCTTATTTTGCATTTTTGTTCATCATGACACTTGTGTAAGATTGATGAAAATGCATTAAGCAGGATATATTTATCTCCCTTTATATTCCTTTGGAAATGTCATTTATGTAGCACCAAAATGCTACGTTTTAGTTAGGCTGCTGCATATTCGACATGTAACTGACAGATGATGTCCAAGCATTATGCAGGGCTATTAAAGATGACATAGAATGCACAAATATATCAGTATATGAGGGAGAAAGCTGGTGAGATTTTAGAAAAAATCTAGCATCGCTGGGTGAAAGTCACAAGTGGAGTTATGTGAATTAAATAAAGGAGAGAAAATGCATCAGCAGCAAGATAAAAATCAAAACTCTATGAGGCAGTGTATCAGGCCAAGAGTAATAAAATAAAATGGGAAAAAAAACCCCAAACACAAATTCAGGACATAAATATGGGTAGAGCAGAGTATAACAGCCTATTTCATATGCTTGTGCAGGTCTGATTTAATCTTAGAGCAACAGATTTTCTACTGTTTGAACATTCGATTGGGATCTGCGATACAAGAATTCAGATCACTTGTGTCTGTAAGGGGCTTCTCATCTCCTGTCTCCCACTAGATTTCAGTCTGAACTTCAGACTCCTAGGAATTTTCATGAAAAGTGCAGAACCCTACCTAAGAAACTTGAATCCTTTAGTACTGTGGTTTTTAGGGTTTTTAAAGTATATGTGTAAAACCTCTTAAAAATAATCCACAACCCTCTTCCTCCTCCCAGGACTTCATGAACCATGAAGTGGAAATTGTATGTTCTAGTTACTAGAAGAGACAGATTTTTTGAAAGAGACAATTGTCTCAGACATTATTGTAGAGTTTGACCAAATAAGTAGAAAGAAACAGACATTAAAAGGGCTAGGGTGTTACAAAAAGTGGTCCAATGTCTGAATGTCACTACAACTAGGCATAAAACAAAGTAAAAGTTACCTAGCTGGTAGTTCATATACATTCCTACTTTCCTAACTGACTAGAAGTTGTACAAGGGCCTGAAACATGGGAGAAAAATGTGTTTGATGTTAAATCATTTTTCTCACATTTGTATTCTTGAATCTTGCGTTTGCGTTACTTGTGTTGCAGAAAGGTGTGTCCTCACTTGTGCTCTCTGTTGGAATGAAGGAACATCTCGCTCCAGGGACCTCTCCTGTTGATAGACATGGACATGACAACACCTGCATTGGTGCCTCCTGGTCTAGCCTGTGCCAGTAAGCTTTCCATTGCCATGAGCTCCCTGTCCTCATCTAAATTTCATCTTTTCAAGGATTTTGCAAAGAACTTGCATTGGGGACAGCGTTCTGCAGTAATGATGGATATGACTGAGTAGAGAGCACTATGAGAGAAGAGAGAATGGTAGTAAGCACTGTATTGAACAATGTGCAAGCATATATAAAGGCAACAAAAACGTTAATCTCTCAAGTAGGCTTTGTTTATATTTTAACCAGGTTTTAGTTTAAAAGCTAACATAACTTCAAGTAATACATGCTTGAATTTTTGTCTTGTGAGCTCATCTATTTGGTTTTGCATTGACCCATTTTGTTTTGCTTTTAGCTTTATATTCTTTCCTCTCTCCCTTCTCAACTTGCTCTGCTTTTGTTTCTCTTGTGACACCACAGTGGCAGCACTGTAAAGCCCCACAGAGATCTTGTTTCAATTCAATTTGACTCTCACATATTGCTTTGTTTCTTCCTGAAATTGTATTGCCATTTCCAGAAATGACATGGCAATATTTCATTATTAGTGGACCTTCATGTATTTGCATTAATGATATGAAACCATGCCTAATGGAACTACAGTGTGGAGAAAAGTAAAATTAAATTAGTGTAGCTTATTGTCTGCCGTGCACTGAATTGGCACAGAAAGTAAAATTGTGGATTATTATAGCACTTATAAAAATCCTGAGGAATCAGTCCTAAACTATCGTCAAAATCTGTGCATGCTGATAAACAAACAACAAATATAAAAGTATAAAGTTACTCTGTTTGTCTCTGAAGAAAAGATAAAGTTGATGAGGTGGGTTCACCCTGTCTGGACACCAGGTCCAAAGCTGCTCTATCACTTCTCTCTTTAGCTGGGCAGGGGAGATAAAATATAACAAAAGGCTCATGGGACAATACAAGGGCAGTGAGAGATAATTCACCAGCTACCAACATGGGCAAAACAGATTTGACTTGGGGAAATTAGTTTAATTAATTGCCAATCAAATCAGAGTAAGGTAATGAGAAATAAGAGCCAAATCTTGAAAACACTTTCCCTCTTCCCCTGATTCCTTTCTTCGTGGGCTTGACTTCCCTCCAATTTTCTCTACATCCTTCCCCCCAGCAACAGAGGGGGGTCAGGAAATGGAGGCTGTGGTCGGTTCATCACACGTTGTTTCTACTGCTCCTTCCTCCTCAGGAGGAGGACTCCTCACACTCCTCCCCACTCCAGCATGGTGTCCCTCCCATGGGAGTCAGCCCTCCATGAACTTCTCCAATGTGAGTCCTGCCCATGGGCTGCAGTTCCTCACAAGCTGCTCCAATGCTGGGCTCCTTCCACAGGGCACAGCAGGTCTCTCCAACATGGTCCCCAACAGGGTCACAGGTTCTACTTGCAAACCTGCTCCAATGTGGGCTCTTTTCTTCATGGAGGCCCGTAAGTCCTGCCAGACCCTGCTCCAGTGCAGGCTTCCCACAGGATCCCAGCCTTCTTTGGGCATCCACCTGCTCCAGTGTGGGTGCTCCAGGGACACAGTTGCCTCACCATGGTCTTCACTATGGACTGCAGTGCAACCTCTGCTCTGGTGCCTGAAGCACCCCCTTCCCCTCCTCCCTCACTGATCTTGGTGTCTGCAGGGCTGTTTCTCTCAGATGTTCTCACTCCTCTCTCTTTGGCTGTGGTTGCACAATGTTTTTCCTCCTTTTTAAATGCATTATTCCAGAGGCACTAGCACTGTCACTGAAGGGTTTGACCTTGGCCAGTGTCAGGTCTGTCTTGGAGCCAGCTGACTGTTGAATGTGGGGGAAACTTCTAGCAGCGTCTTACAGAAGCCACCCCTTCTGTAGCCCATACCATGCAAAACCTTACCATACAAACCCAACACAGTTGGGGAAAGGCATAAAAAATCTGCAGGCAAAGATTTCAGAACTATTTTGCAGCTTTCTCAGAACATGGCTGGTTTTCTTGGTCTTTAGCAAACAACATATGAACTTTTTAAGAAGCCTGACTAAGCCCTTTTGCAATGTTTTAAAAATTTCAAAAATTGGTGTATTGAAATAAAATATAAACAAACAGGAAACTCCATCAACTGTCTGTGATTCACAGTTCTGAGCAGACAGCAGCATTGCACAACAGCTTGAGATTGGAAACAAGAAGGCTCCTACATCCAGATGAAACTTCATGGGGATTTCAGGCAGAATATAATTATTTCATATAATTATATTATATACGAACAGAATGTAATTATGCAAAACTGGAATTTTGTCAGGACACTGTGGTGAGCACCTATGCTTTGTGAAAAGCTTATGGGGATTTTTAATTACAATAAGTGGTCAGAATCTTAGTTTGATGTCTCAGCCAAGAGATGAATTGATACAGAACTACCAGACTCTCAGTACATGCCGGGGTAGTATGAAAATAACAGAACCATTAGACAGTTTGACTCACCTTGTAGTGATGGCAGAATGGGCTGTATCTGAAATCTGGAACAACGATTAAAAAATACTGTTGCTCTTCAACAGAAGAACAGTGATTATAAGGGATGTAACTCTGCATTCAAGATTCTTTCAGTCTGGGGAAAGATATGCATCTGCAAAACATGCAGATATGTTATCTGTTCACTTCAGAAACACTTAAACAACTGAGCATCTCTCCTTAAAAATTACCACAGAATGGAATAACTTTTAAGAAGTTATCGTGCTGTGGAATGAGTCTTATGATATGAACTCATTATGAGTTGTAGAGCCTTCACTCAGCAGAGTGGATATTACACTGGATAGCTGAATACCCAAAAGTTTCTTAACTGGTTCAGTCCTATCTGTGTAATCTATCTATCTTCTCATGTCACACCCAGCTCTACTGTATGTGAATATCTTCCAAGTCTCTCTGGGGCAACAATTTTTTTTCATTATTTTTGGTAACGTAATATAAACTGGAGGCAAAAGTATCATTATTTTATTGCTACCCCTGAGATATTTTTGTCAGATGTTAATTTATAATGTAGCAAAGTTCTTTCAAAAGAACAGAAACTAGAGTTGATACTTAGGAAAAATGGAATTGAAATGCTCACTAGTAGTTTTTTAACTTTTCTATATGTGTTGTGTTGAACATTTCCAAAAACACTTTAAAAGATTGCTAGGAGTCCTACTTTCAGAATTTCTAGCAAGTTTTTGGGGGGTTTTTTTTGTTTGTTTGTTTTTTGGGGGTTTTTTTGGGATGCTTACATCTTGACTAAGATCCTGGACTGAGAAAAGGGTACCTGATTCAAAATTCAGACTGACACAAATTTTATTTATTTTAAGGTCCCATATTGGTAGTATTCGTGTGAGTTTGCATTAGGTTTGTAAAGTCCAGGTAACTGACTCGCAGATTAAAGCACACACTGTCCTCACTGAGTGGTGCCTAGATAGGATTATGAATTGGGGTGCCTCATATATTTTTTGAAATGCTGGAAGGAGAAAGAACAAGGTAAGTAAAACTGACTGAATTGCTACCCTGATTTTTGTGTAGCTACATACACAGATGCATATAACAGGCAATAAAATGCAGTTGTCTGTAGGCTCTCAACATGACGCAACCTGATCGCCAGAAACTTTAACTCATGCAAAAATATGATCCATATACAAAAAGTCAACTTAACTTTAGCAGAGCTGCTACTGGCTTCACTGTAATTAAGTGCTAATCATAGGGGTGTGCTGTTTTGCAAGGCAGTAAACTGGTTTCCTGAGCGGATAAACTTGGAGGTCAAAGGCCAAGGAGTTGGCTCCATTGGGGACCAGGACCGCTGCTGAGAAAAACAGCACACCTGTCCTGTTATTGTGATTATGACACAAATGTGAATAAGGCCAGTAAAACAAAGTAACCTAAAGTCTGGAAAATTTACTGACATAATTGTACAGAGCGGCATGTCGTGCACACCGTGAGCAGGGAGCTGGGTTCTGCTGGGTCCCACAGGACAGGGTCAGCTCCCCAGCATGAAGGGGAGCTCTCACAGGACTCTGGGGCCACTGCCCCTTGGTGCCATCTCGGGAAAGCTGCCCTGGCTTTATAAGGTTATATTTTCCAAGCTATGAAATGAGAATATTAGTTAGTAAACTTTACAGAGGGGTTTCCAAGTGCAAATAACAAATTACATATAGCTCTTCAGTATAATAGGGTGGGAAGTTTAATCTATAGTAAATAAAAATAGCAGCTGTTCCACACGTTTCAAGCTATACTGTAAGAATGGTAAGAATAGATTCAATTAAAAAGTCATAAAGTTTCATGAAAAAGGTGGAAAAAAACCCTTTGAGAGTAAGTTAAAACAACCATTATTTATTCATAGACTTGGAAAGAAAGGGAAGGAGAGAGGTGCTGTGCTTTTACCACCAGAACAGCACATTTGTCAGTAAATAATTCGAGTGTTAGTAAGCACTGGTAGGGAACATCCATCCCAGCATAAAATGCTGTGACCTTACACAGGGAGAAGTATGGGTGTATTGTTTCTGCATCATGGATTCCAAATATCTGAGGATCATTTCTATGGGAGATAGACTCATATAGTTTCAAAACCAAGTCATGTTTTGATCCAAAGAGAATTTCATATGAGCAAAAAAGAAGTAGCTTTTCCTCAAAGACCAGAAAAAAGGGGAAAAAAGCTCCAAACCCAAGAGCTGATATTTCTGAATAACTATATTAACATTCAAAATACTCCTGACATATGGAGAAATGAGCTTGACAAACTTCCTGTCACAGGAATGAGTGAAACAAAGAATTCAGTTATTTTACGAAGGCTGAGATGCTTCTAATCATAAGCAAAAATATGTATATACATAACTTCACATACAGATGTTTGTTCCAGCAGCAGATACTGTTAAAACATTTAGAGATCTATCTGGAGAAATAAGAAATATGGACTGGTTTGGCGTCTAAATGAATGTAGCTCTCCCCCATTAGTCCTTGCTAATGCCTCATCACAGGACACCTCATAAACCTGGGCAGCATTTCCACATCTCTATGGCACAGAGCTCCTGCAGCCAGCCATCAAGAAAGTCAGAGAGACGACCCCTTCTGTCTGCACAGCTTATTAGAACAAAATTATATTTCCACTTCCTCCTACACTGGAGAATCTGATACCAATGATATTAGTGAAATTGTATCACAGAAGTTGCATTTATGGTCTGATCCCACCTCACAGTCCCTGTGCTTTCTTTACATAAATGATGACTAACAGCTAGCAGTGCTTATCCTGTGTGTCTTCAAGATGATGAGATGATCACTTTTCTCATATGTATGGTATCAATCTCACCAGTGTATGTAAGTACCTGGTGAGGAGATTAAAGAAGATGGCAGTAGGCCATTCTCAGTTGTGCCCACAGACCAGATGAAGTCGGGGGGCAGAAATGGAAATAAAAGAAGTTCCATTAAAACATAAACATAAGAGACTTTTTTGCTATGAGTGGTCGATAGGACAGGAATAAAAGTACATGGAGTGTCAAGGATATTTTGAAGAACCTTGGAGATGTTCAAAACCTGACTGGACATGTCCCTGAGCTCCCTGCTCCCACTGACCCTGGTCCACAGTGTGGGGTTGGACGAGGCCATCACCAGACCTGCTTTCCTACTTAGACTGTTCTGTGACTCTTCCAAAATAACCATCAGCCTCACAATCAGCATGATGATTCTTCTGTTTGAGTAATCTACCTGTACCTTTATTGATGAGGAAAATAAACTGTATGATTTTCACATCCCCTAGACAGAATACATGTATGAGTGGAAGACAGCGAATTGATTTATAATTAGACCTCTATTTTAAAATATCTGTGTTACTGGATTTTCAATGGTGCAGAACTAATTTATGCATAGTGACTCTCCAATCACATATATCACTGCAGTAGTACTATATGGTTACTATAGAAGGATTTTTTATTTATAGATCCCCAGGGGTATTGCAGATGCACAATGCAGTTAGACCTATTTCATAGAACCCTAGAAATTCACACTGGAAAAGACCTTAATCCCCCCAAAAAATTAGCCTAACCTGTTAGATGAAGATCTTCAGTATCTCCAAATGGAGACTCCAAGACTTCCCCAGGCAATCTGCTACTGTACTTGGAGGAAGCTTTCCCTCACAGCAAAGTCAATCCCTCTTCCTATGATTATTTTACCTACCTTGACCATGAAAAATAGGGTCTTTTCAACAGCCTTTTATGTATTTGAAAGTTTGATGTCTCTTTTCTTGACTGAACAAGGCCATGTTTTCTAGATGTGTGATTACTCTCACTGACTCTCACCTGGACTCCTTCCAGTTAGTCCACATCTTTCTTTAATTTATACAAATGACATAAGAGAAATGTCTGGCTTTATAGATGGCATTGGAACAAAACCAAGCTTCAAAAATATTGCAAAAAATGTCTTAAAGGGGAAAAAAAATCATAAAATATCCTAAAGGTCTCCAACCCTTGCTCCCAGAACACCTGCTTCTAGTGGTTTAGGATGCTACTACTTTTCTGCCAGAGGATTTTGCCTGAGTAGCAGTGTTGGACATATTCAGAGAAATTAAATCCAGATCAAGATGAACTTGTAGTTTAACTTGTTGCATAAAACCCCTGCATCAAGCCCAGGAGTTGCTGTTTGAACTAAGTATATTTTAGAAAGACGGCCAATCCTGATTTAAGAACTGACAATGATAAGGAATATACCAGATCCCTGCACAAATTATTCCAATGGTTAATTGCACAACCTAATTGCTAGTTTGAATTTGTCCAGCAACAGCTTCCAGTCTTTGGACAGTGTTATGCTTTTGTTTACTAAACAAAAGATCCCTCTACTAGCAGAAATATTTCTTCAGCTGCTCACTGTAATGCAGCTGTCTCAGATGTCAGTTCACTTCTGTAGACCTCTTTTGTAGCATTTCTAATTTTTATATTTTATTTAGCATGTTTAGTACTTGCTTCTTTATTTGGAATATTGGGGTTCAATAATCATCTAGTGGCACATACAAAAGTAACTACAAGAGCCAAAACTTTTGAAGATATTTCAGAGTGTTTCAGATCAAATCTTTATCGCTTGGGACCCATTGTGTGTGGATTTCTTCAATCTCATGCAGAATGTCCCTTGCAACAACATCTTCTCCTTCCATCCAGAAGTAAAGCGAGTAGGAAGTTCGAGCAACAACTGGACAGCTCAGTTCCACACTTAAAAGGTTGTTTTGGTTTGTGACAAATTTAGGAGGAAAATGCTCTGGAATGAACGTCTCCCCTAAAGACAGGTTTTTGGCACTCCCTCCCCCACCAATGTGAAAATAATTTCTTGGATGAAAATGAAAAAAACTATTTATTTAACAAACAAAGTGCTGGCAGGGCACAGGAAAAATAAATAAAAGTTGGTCGATTTAGAGTTCCCTCTGTAGCTGTCTCGGCCCCTCCCGAGGTCCAAGGCTGGGACGCAGCATCCCTGCAGCCTCCCTGCCGGTCCACGGGGTCCAATGATCTGGTTCTTGGATCACAGTTAGGCCGAACAGTTCCAGAAGAGGAAGAAGTTACTGGAGGATTTTGGTGGGCCAGTATAGGAAAAATTTATTGCCTCAGCTAACAGGCTAGCTAAAAGCAGGAAGGTACTCTCTCCCACTGCAAGCAGAGCCGAGCAATAAGGAGGAGTCTGTGAGTCCTTGAACACAAACCACGCTGAAAAATTTGTCCGGCTTCCCCCCCTCTTTTTTTAGACCCAGCTTAAAGCTGTGGGACTCATTTCTGGGCATACAGCAGATGATAGGGAAATACAGTATTATCATAAAATCACCCCAAGACAAGAATGACTGAAGCAACTTAGTCTGTGACTTAAGAATATTATTTTTGAATTATTTAGTTGCTTCTTAAAGTGATGTTTTTCAATTTAAGGGTCTGGAAAATTGTCCATATGGTCTCAGCCACAAGAAAAGTGGACAGAACTGTAGCCATCTGTCCCTACAGTGGTCTGGGGAGGTCCTGCTCAGAATCTGCACCTACAGTTTGTCATACAGTAGCAGTACTGAGTCTTGTCTTCTTCTTGAGATTATTTTGTGTCTGGTTTCCCTGGAAACTCTGAGCATAAACAGAAGATGTAGGCCTTTTGTCAACTGAGAATTTATTGAAATTTGGCAGATTATACAAGTAGCTACTGCACATGTGCAGATTGACTCAAACATGGGTGTGCAATGAGATGGTTTTATCCTGTGTATTTTGAATTTACCAGCTCAGGGACTGGAAGAGCGATATTTACTGGACATATCCAGTTTCTGCATTGGTGTTGTAGAGTCAGTCTGCTGATACACAGTAATTTTTCCACATTTAGGATGTATCTTACAAACTGCATGTTCCTATAGACCATTAAGGTTACTCAAATCCTGTACTGGATGTGTGCCCTGAGCACAGAAGGCATTGGCATTTTGCACATGGGGGCAATCAAAAGGGCAACTCCCCCTTTACCCTGTGGCAGTCAAAACTCATAATTCATAAATTTCATTTTGTAGAAATTCCTTAAAGAACAAATAAGTATATCTTGCTTTGTGGTTTTAATTCAAACTGATTGATCTAAAATGTATTTTATCTCCAAGGTACTATTGTCCTTTTGATTAATTTTTCAGATTTTTAAGATATCATCTTAGTGAAAACATGTAGTGTTAGCACTGAAGGTTTTTCCACCCCTAGGGGTTTTTTTACTTAGCTGTGTCTTTTCACTGTAAAATCAGAGGAAATATATTAATGTTGGCTAATTAACAAGACATTCTACAAGTCCTGAATTGTTTAATTCCACAAGTTCCAAACCATTGCACCCAAAACAGAATACAGACATTTAAATTATAAACACTTTCGCAGACACTTTTTATTGCTCTTTTACTGTTTGTGTTACACGTCAAAGTGAGAAAAGTATTAGATAAGATCGCCTATTCCTTTTTTTGCTATTATCATGCTCTAAGGCTGTGTTAGATAGCACCTCCTTCTAGCAAAGCAAAAAGAACGGGACCATCATCACAAATTTTATCACATAAAACAAGGAAAGGAAGGAATCCAAGTAATGTTGAGAGTAGGCCATATGATGATAAGCATCTTCACTATCTGTGCCATACATCGTTTGCCTCTAAAATTACTTTGATCTAATACACAGCCTTTGATCTAAAGAAATTAGCCATCTTCCCTTCTCTTGACAAGATGAAAGGTGAGACTGTATAGCCAGCTTTAGTGCAGGATGCTGTCTTAGCATGGTTCACTTCCCATTTTGCTCCCAGAAGGTCCATGTGTGTGTGCTGATTCATTCTTAGTCTGTTCCGGAGCAACCACTGTCTCCTTCACAGAGAAGCAGACAGTTCACTCCAGGGTCTCCTCCAGGTGGAGTATTCAAGAGATGCTTAGTTTGGGTCCCCTGACTCCAACAGCATAACACCCAAAAGTCTTTCTGAACTTGGGTGCTGCAACATTGGTCATAGGCATCAAAACTGCCAAGCGAATGGCTGCAGCAGAGCTTTGCCATTATTTCAAGCCCACAGGAATGAAAAAGCCTATAAAATTAACAATTGTATTTCAAGACCAGAGGAGGATTAAAGTATACCTTATATTTAATAGAGTATGAGCCAGAGCACACTGACCAGAGAGACAGGACTCGGCATACAAAGGTAGCTGCCAGGAGCAGCAGTAGCCAACACCAATTACATCAAAACAAACAAGCAAAAAATTCAACCCACCCAAATATATATGCTTATGAGTGTACTTGTGTATGTGTGTATGTGTGTGTGTGTGTGTGTGCGGTGTGTGTGTGTGTGCGAGTTCTGGAGTGGGTTGTCCCATTTAGAAGTTCTTCCTCCCTTACCAGCTACAAGATTTGTAGCAGGACTCCACCACTACAACACTGCACAGGGGTAATGCTTGTATAGATCTTGTGACTTACAGTGTGCTTTTCCCCTGTCTCTCCTATGCAGAGATTAAGCAGCTTTGTAGCTGATAAATAGTTTGGTTTAGGTGAAAGAGTAAAAGCTTTCACTTTTTACGTTTTCTAGTCTCTTCCTAGTCTCTTCTTGCCTTCTGACTCATAATGACTGTTCACTCTTCTATAGTCTTTTCTAGCCGATCTCAAAGTGTAAAACAGCAAATACATTTGACTACATGATAACACAGTGGGTTGTTCCCAGGATGTGTAACTCTATCTATTTAATTAAGTAGCAATTAATTTGAATATGTTCAACATATTCTCTCATCACTGCAGGATTTGTAGGAGCCAGTGTGTTACCCAGCTGGTTGCTATTCTCTAGTTCAAAGTGAATGGGAGATCATAGGACACAGATGTAGCTGGGACTTTTAAACCAGATCTCAGACAGAAAAAAAGGTCTTTTAAGGAGAATTAGCTCATTGCACTCTGAGAATAAGTGAAAGGTTATTAGCGCTCACATATTGCCAAATTTTCTCATTTGAGGCTGCCTGTGTATTCTGTTTTGTGTAGAGATTTCATCAGATGACAATTGGACATTCATAATCAGATGTCCTGGTGACATCCAAATTTCCGAGTAAGCTCCACGCACAGAACATAGTATGGACTGATTTAATTTCTACTGTCCTGTTGAACAGAGGGAGTATGATGTTTTTTAATATATTTTTACATAAAACAAAAAGAAAGTTTAACAGACATGAACAGGTTGTTAGCTAGAACAGCTAATGAAATGTAGAAACAGTAGTTTTTCTAAGCTCTATTGCTTAGTTTAACACTGTATGAGCGAGCATAGTTTCTTGCTTACTTAGTTAACTTCATTATCCAGTATACCTTATCAACCCACAAACATTTTCAGTTTTTCAGTTAGGGATTAAAAGCCATGCCCAAACAACAGTCCCACTGAAGTCCAAAGTACTTTTGTCAAAATAAAATATGTAGAACTTGGCAAGAGGAAAGGGAATAAATATAATGGATTTTTTTCTTCTTTCTTTTTTTTTAAGGTGAAAAGATGGAGAGTTTAATGGAGTTTAGGTATGTGTTTGATAGATTAAATCTTTATATATATATTTTGGAAATGGCTTTCATTAACAAGTGGCTGCTTTTTGTACAAATTATCCAACAGTAATGCTAAAGGGTCTGGATAGGACCTCATCTGAAACACCTTCACAGTTTTGAATATCTCTCTATTTAAAAGATAAATCAAAACTGAACATGGTGCAGGAGGAGTGTTGTCAGTCCTCTGGTCCTCCCTGTTACTTACAATGATGACACTAAAAAGGTTTTGTTTTGGTTTACCTAGTAAAGCAAATATTGAAGAAAGAGTTATAATTAGATCAAAAGTGTAAGAGCAGACCTAGTAAAGGACTGTTTAGACTAAGGAACAAGTACAAAACAAATGGGAATCACATGAATAAACTAAGAATGAAAACTAGAAGATGGCTTAAGATCAAAAGACTAGTGAGGTTTTCATTCCCCTGTCCAATAAGAGTGGTAGGAAATGGCCAGTCTTCCTGCTGTCCCCTGGCAAAATGCACAGGCAGCACCAGCTCCCCACTGCACTTCTTCCACATTATCTAGCCTATGCACTCCTAAAACAGTGTGGTTCAGGTTAAACTTCATCTCTGAAAACATTGAAAATCTCAACATTTTCTTTGGTTGTTCATAGATTACTTTTGTATAAACCATGGCATCAATAAAAAACTAGCACTTTGCATTTGTTTGCATTCTTGTAGATGTTGAAGCAGTCTACAGGTCTGGGGATGACCTCTGTGTTGCTCTCACGTTAAAAGAATGCAATTTTGAATTTTGAATTATGCCTGTATACCCAATGATATATCACCAAAATCTCCACCAAATCTTACCAAAATCTCTGGGTTTGCTGTGTTCACATCAAAATAAGTGTGTCCCAAATTGCAGAAAGTGGAATGTGCCAATTTTTTTTTTTCCAAACATGTTTGCTTTTCATATTTATAAAGAATTTATTGTAGCCTGCTTTGATTACCTTCAGTTCCTAAGTCAGCTCAGATACCTTTATCATCTTTCAGGTCTAAACAATTACTATAAAACAGTCTGTCTCTGGTATAATCACAATGTAAAGTATATTTTTATGTTTAATATGAGGAAATTATGTGTTGAAAAGTAAAGCGACATGTAATTAATAGCAAACCTGGCTAATGATAGCTAAAATACATCAAAGCATGCTCCAGCCCATTGGCTAGTACACATGCTTTCGGCAAACTAACTTCCAAGCAAACTAACTTCTTTTCTAACTAGAGATCTTCTTGAGTTTTATAGTGGGAGAAGCTGATTGAAGCTTTGATTCATTAATAAAATGGTAGATCCATGTCATTAACTCATGCAGTTGATGCATAAGTTGATGCATGATCTTCCTATTATAGTGTTTTACTTGATGACTGCCAAACGTGTGGTATTCCTATATGTGTTCAAATTGAGTCATAGTTATGGTAGCTGTGTTTGTGTCATTTATGCAGGACTTGGGTCAAGGGCTATTGTAACATATGGAGGCTCTTTGGGGAGTTAGCTTGGCTGTTGATTTCTTAGATACTGTTCCCGTCGGTTGGTTTTACTCATCTATCAGGAGAAAAATGAAGTCTTAGATGGTTTGTATGTAATTTTTATGGGACCACAAAAGTTTATGGCCAAAAGCCTCTGAAAGGGCTATTCTAACCTTTTGAATTATGCATTACATGGACTTCATTCAGTGACGAGAAGTATTAGGGTCTGCTACCTAGATTCTATCAAGTGAAGTAATATGGAGCCAAATTACAGCTAATCCAGCCTAGAATTAGATTGGGATCTTCAAAGAAATCACAGGGAGTTCAGCAGAATAAAATGTCTGCTCATATTCTTACTTCTAAATCCTTCTCTGTTGAGTTTCCTTTGTAGAACTGAATCTGGGTGAGGAAATTATATCAAGAAAATAATTACTGGCAAGGCTTTGAGAAAGACCTTGCACAGGTCTTCATTTGTTTACAGAGTTCTCTCCTGATTCCTGTTTATGCTGTGGTTAATTGCTAAGTGAGTCATCAGGATGAAGCCACCATTTTTTTGCCTTATTATCAAATGTTTTGAAGATGGCTATGCTGTTCTGTCCCCTCTAACTCACTGGGTCTTGTATATTGATTGTTTATTTCATGAGGATTCAATGACATCATGCTTCCTTGCTCTGGAGGGTTGGGCCTAAACTGAGCAGAGCTGAATTACAGGGTTTCAAGAAGCCCTCTGTTCAAAGTGTCCTCACAGCCATGAGTCAACGTTCCTTCAATTTGATGCTGTATTTTCATAGCATTGTTCAGCTCTAATGATGAGCAACTATTGCACAATTAAGATAGATGCAGTCTTGTTTCCCTGCTTACTAATCCGAAGAAGCTGTTTTGCTTTATGTTTTACCTAACAACAAGTGTAAGGTGGAGATTTGAGAAGATGAGAACATGTTCAGACTCATTTTTTGATGGAGTTTTTTCAAATGGCTCTGGAATCATATATGGCCATCATCCATCATTAATAGCAAGTTTAACTATTACAGCAACACATTTCTCCATCAGCTGAGTAGCATTTCAGTTAGATGCTTGTACTGAAGTACAGAAAGTATCACTATGCCTTACTACATCCTCATTTTTACACTTACTCAATCAGAATCACTTAGTTCTGCATTTCTGATTAGCTGTCTCCTGCTGCCTTGTAAGTGTTGCAGTAAAAGATTTTTCTGAGGTTATGGCCACATGTCATATCTCATTCTTCTCTAATTTAGAAAAAATGCATTTAAATAGAAATAAAACTTACTTGTGGTCTGACTTTAGTCTATATATATACTATATTTACCTGCATTACAGCAACCGATTTGTTTGCAGATCTTCTGAAGACATTCCAATCATCTCTGAAAAAAGGCAAACCTCAGTGCTTTGCAAAGTAAAGCAATAATGTCTGTCATTTGCATGAGTCTAAATCTGGGGTCCAGCTAGACAATGATTTTAGTTTTCTATTATAACCCAAAGTAGAAACAGTAGTGTTTCAGGAGCTGGTTTATGAGCAAATTAAACAGTCTGATCTTACAGGCATCAATACCCATCAGAGAGGTCCAGCAGGGAACTTCACCTTGCTTTGTACAAATCAACATGCCATTCCTAAAATAGTGCAGTCTAAATGCTTGATTCATACAATGGTGAAATCAAGAATCGAACATGAATTCTATCTTTTGTGGTTGACAAAATACAGCATGCCAGGTGACAGATAGGAATTACACGTTCCCAGAAAGGGAATTAAAGAAAATAAAAAAGAAGGCCACAGGACAGGACAGCTTCTTAAAGACAATCCTTTGAACCCCAATATATGGGACATGTCAGAGGCAGGGCAGAGAGAAATGCAGAGCAGATGATGAGACAGATACTTGAGGCCCACAGGGATTTGGGATAGTGTGAAAGGCCATGGCAGTGTCTGGGAGGGGACATGTAATTTACCTGGTAGGAGAAACAATAGTTGGGAAAGGCAAAGAAGAAATAGTCATGCTTTCCTATTGAGATTGTGGGAAATCGATCCTATGCCAAAGTGTCTTCTAGTGACTTCCAAAAGCTACATTAGCTTCATCCTTCTGCTACATGCGCACGCTCTCTACCACAAGTGGTTCTTCTCATTTTGTTTGCGTTTTCTGGTGTATTTGTTGTTTGGGGGCTTTTTTTTAATGGACTAATTATTTTTCAAGTTAGGTGAAAAGCGCATGTTTCTGTTCATGTAAACATCCAAACCTGCTTTCTTTCTATATCAACGCAAATGTAAAATTACATTGACACTTTCCACATAGAGGAATTTCTGTAAAAGAGACACTGCTTTGGAAAATTGAAGGGGGTTGAAAATTGGATAACTCAAGGAAGAAAGCAGGCAGATAATCAGATGACCAGGCCAAGAAACTGGTTGCCCAAAGTCTGTACCAGGCCATAGCGAGATCCTGCTCACTGTCAGATTTCACAAAATTACTTTTGTGTAGCTAGCGTCTCACTAGCTTTTAATCCCAAGAAATGACTGCTTTCTGATGGTAACCTAAGCTATGGGAAAAAGTTCTCAATAAATTGAGAGCACAGACATGTATGCAAGGGGGAATTTGTATGTGTGTCTGCAAAAAATGTCGGTCACTCCCACTCAACCCAGCTCTGCTGTCCTCCTGCTGACTACAGGAACTTGTGAGGTTGGTACTAGATGAGCATCACTGTTTTTGGTGGTGTAAAATGAACAGTAGGTACATCTAATAAATAAGTGGGATTTGATTAACATGTAAAGACTGCTATTTTCATAGACTCCATGTGCAGAGACACTGTCCTGCCCACCCTCCCCCTCCTGAAACCATGTCCTTGCCACAAATGGAGTTAAAAATTCTTCACTTGGGAAATAGTTTAGGACAGCATACCCTTGCTGCAGCTGCTGCCAGGTGGGAGCTTTTAGTTACATCTAAAGAGTTGTATTTTCTGCACTTTGTGAGTCTTTTAAATTTAGAAAGAATTCAATAAAGAAACTGAAAACTACATAAGGAGGCACAGCAAAACCCCCACAGCAGACCAAGCACGAAGGTAAAACCCTCACTGACAGAACAAGATTTTTCAGGTTTCATCATGATAGTTAGTCATTAGAGTAACTTACTCGTTATTGCATGGGAGGCACTTTTTATTTATCCTTTTGCTTCCAAAGTGTGCAATCCCTGCCTTGAACTTCCACCTGAACTAGACCTGACTTCTTACAAATCGCTGCTTCCAACTATTCAACTATTCTTGTGCTGAGGGACTGAATTACCCACACAGAAGGTGCCATGCCAGGATTACAAATGCATTACCCACTATGCCACAAGCTGGGGAGCATGACTATTAAAGTATCAAAGTCAGAGATTTTTATGAGAAGAATGAGTCATAGAAGCAATATGTTCTTTTCTTTCTCACTAAACAAAAGAAGAAAGACAGTGACAAAATAAAACCATCCCTCCTTCTAAATAGTAACATCCAGCAGTGAAAACCTAGTCAAAAATATCTGTCTGTATGTTCCCTCACTGTCGTGTATGCCACTGAAGCGGCAGGAACCACCAGTGTGACACTTTCTAATAAAAATCCTCTATTAAACTGTGCTAAAAATTTGGAAAATAAGACAATGACCATTTTCTGCTGTTCATTCATATAAATTTGGGATGTCTCCCATTTATTACTATTCTCATATTTTCTCTTTCCTGTAAAAAAGTAATTGTTTGTAAATGGATATTTATTAGACGTGAAATATTTCTTCTTTATCTGATAGCCTTGAAAAAGAGTGTGCAGCAATCCCTGATGGTCTGATCAAATTTGCCTATATACTTTTATCACATCAAAACAAGTGGAAATTTGGAAAAGGACTGGAAATCACAGATGCTGATAGACATAGTGCAATTGGATGAAAATACCAATCTGAAATTATAAGACTTGCAGACTCACACCATGCTGAGGTGTGTTAGCAGAGCCACAGATGAATCTTATGATACTAACCAACGCTGACCACTGAACCTACATTTTACACACTATTCCTTTGATTTAGAAGCCCAGATCATCTTCATCTATTGCAAATCATCTTGCTAGAGAAATGTTTTTCTTTTTGCATTCAAACATCTACCTGCCCACAAAGTTTCTAAATGCAACAACTTACTTTTTCAAACCTACAATGGATATTGATTCAATCCTGCATCTGCAACTGTCTTTCCACAGCAATATGTAGGCTGCTGCTATACTATTTGTTAATCTTTATACAGTGGTGATATTAGTGTCACTGTTTCATTTCCTGAATATCAGTTCTAAAGCAGGTGTGCAAAGATGGAAGGGTTTACAAGGAGCCTCTCTCTGGATGTGTTCATATATACTTACCAAAATATTTCTAGTGCCATTTTACAGAAGGTGTAGCACAGACAGATTACAGAATGGAAATACAAACCAGGATGTGTTTAAATAATCTAGGGGTCCTAGCAAAGTCATTTGACTGAGTGCCCTGTATGCAAAGCATGTGACTCAGCAAGAGACTCTCTTTCCAAGTTCCTTTCTCATTAAGAATGGGGTGTGGCAAGGAAAGCATGTGTGACTGCTTTGGCAAAAACTTGTTAGCCAGATGAGTTTGGGATGGCTGTATTCTTTGGGTGGCAAAGCAAGTGAGTAAGTTATGCTGGTCATCCTGAATATGTATCAGCATGGCCTTTGTACCACACCACACAGGCACTTCTGTATTGTCCCAAATGAAGCAAGAAACTCAGGCCATTATATTTTTTTGAACAAACAATTTTAAAGTTATTTGTTAATGCAGGTTTTCCTCATGAAAAAAGGTTGTTTAACAAGATACCTAGAGGGGAAAATGTTATTTTGAATTTAATAAAAGCTTTCTTAGACAAGAGTGTATTCACAGCAAGATACAGGTATTTTAAGATTAGTACATTTTAGTAAAACATCCCTTCTACAGGTCTTCCAGTTTTTCAAGCTAGCAGTAATGAAAACTCCACTTTTATTAGTGATGATGATGATGTGAGAAAGAAGGAATCAACAGTTATTTCTATAGCCTAGCATTGGTGTATGTAGACTAGCAATTATAAGGAAAATAATTTATAAACTTCATTAAAAAAATACAGAGTGTAGAAGGTCCTGAGAAGAAATAAAATGAGTAGTTCATAATTTCATTGTTCATCCTTTCACAAATTAGATGCTGCTGTACAGCAAGAGCACTCTAAGACAGACAGCTCTGTTCTTGAGACACAATGGAGCTGTTCACAAGTGAGAGTCCAGTTCTTCTGGGCAGGACGAGCAGGGCAGGCCCACCAGACAGTCCCTGGCAGTGGAGTGCACACTCATGAGCCACAAGAACTGCCTTCCTCATTCAAAAAGTTTAATGCACTTCTCTCACCTTCCTTTTGGAAACATGTAGCTTGATCAGAAAATATGTTTTGGGAAGGGAAGACACATTTTTGTTGGGAATGGCTATGCACCTGAAAGTGATTCAGGGATTAAGGAAGGTAAAAATACCCAATCCATTTTTTGAAAAATGACAGGTTCTGAACTTTGAAAATGCCTGTGCTGATTTGTTAAATTTTGATGATGTACTTGAAAGAAGCATTCTTGTTATATTCATGATAACAATCCTCCTCACTTCTTCCATGTAGCTTTTCCCCGTCTTCTGTCCAATTTTTCACAATCAGGGTTCACAATGGGAACTCAATGTGTGCAGCAGCTGCAAAATTGGGTCTGAGAATGAAAAGAAGGAATTAACCATACTTAATATTCTTTTGCTTCTGAAAACTTTCCAGCTTAAATTAAAGAATGTGTCTATACTTTTTTTAATACCCATTTTGATTTAATTGAGCTTTCAATAGTTGAAGGGAAAGATCAGGGCAGACTTCTTCCTGTCCTGACAGTAGACCTAAAGATACACAGTAGGCACAGAAGTTGTTCATTTGGGAGGACTAATAATCCTGAGCAGCACTAGGTTATAAAAGGTTATATGAAGCTCAAGATAAACAACTCCTGCCTGGTGAGGTAGCAAAAGAAGCCAGTTTCTTGAAAAGAGGGATAGTTGGGACATACTGCCCACATTTAGGAGTGTTCCTGAGATCCAGCAAATCCCAGGCTTGGTCTAAGCATGTATAATATATCATGTATTGGCTATAAAATCTTCTAGACTTTTAAGCAAAACCCCCCTTCTTTCTCACCAACTCACTGTAAGAGGCTCTTTCTAGTGAAGTCTGACTATTCTATAGGAGTGGGTCAACAGTGTTGGGTTTTATACAAGCTTTTGAAACTGTAGTTTTATTCTAAAAAGGAACTTTCTCAAAATGGCCCTTCTCATTTAAAAATCTATTGGTATTGAATAATAACTATTTTTTGTGCAACTAGTTTTTACTCTTTCTTTTTTACTATAACTTTGCAAAACTGATAATAGAGAGAGAAACTGGATTCTATTCCATCCTGTACATTTTTAGCAGAACTCATGACAATGTCCAGTTGGCTGTGAGGAAATGAATTTACAGAAAATACCAAACATGCACAAGTTCCACGGAGAACTTTTATTACTCTAATGATATGTCTACCTGTGGGCAGTATAAGACCGAACTCCTCTAAAATATTCTTCAAGACTTTCATGACAGAGGCATCCCGACTGCAGTCCTGTCCTTGGCAGGCATCTTGTACTTCTCTATACAGATATAGGGTACCTCTCAGGAAGAGGCAATTCTAGGGATTTTTTTCAAGGAAATTTCTGAAAACATTTCATGCTTGAAAGAGAGACATCTTCATTAGAAATACATACATTTTATTAAGAACTTAGCAGGAGAAGGAATGTCTTCAGAGATTTCTGTTCAAAATGAAAATAAAATCACTCATTATTAGGACACTGGCAAGGCCTAGAAGATGCAAATTCAAGTATTTTCTGTACTGAAGTCACTGCATTAATAAAATACATGAACAAAAGCCATTCACAGCATTTTTACACATCAGGTGAGTGGGTTTGCTACCAGTCTTTTTTTACATAGGTGTTTGTCTATTTCACGTGTTTTATGAAGCAAAAGCATTTAAAAGTTCATCAGCCCTGAAGAGAATGTTCTGACTTGCTGACTGGGCTGCTCTAGTTGTTTTTCCCCACAGCTGTACTCCAACTAAACTCTGATGTTGGCCCTGTGACAAAAGTTAGTAGGAGATGTTACCTCTCTAGTACTGGAACCATTTCTGCACCAGCCCATGCTCAGCTCCTGCTTTAAGCCTTTCATTGTGGCCTAATTGATTAATGCGCAGGACATGGCACCTGTAAGACCAGAAAGATCCTGTTTCACAGATGTTGATTATGTATTCACAGTATAATAGAGAAGTTAATTAACCTTTTTGAAACTGCTGCACATTAGCTGTCTGACTATTTTACCTCTGCAGGTAGCTAAACTTCAAATTTTCTAATTTGTGACTATATTTGCAAATGCTCCTAATGGGCAAAACTCACCTTCAACATGCACACACTTCAACATGCTCTCTCTAAAGTCCCATTCTGATAATGTAGAGAAATCCTTCTCTAACAGTCACTCCACAATCCATTTTCCGCTCACCCATGTCATTTGAGCATCTGCTTTGCTGACACTTCTGGACTTGAAAAATTTCAGTATCTACTTAGTTAAAGGAAAGTTGATTAATATTTCCTGAGAATATTATGATCACTTGCCATCTAGATGTTAAACAGCAGAGACAATACAGTACTTTAATGTTTCCTAATGAAATCTTAAACTGTGAAAGGAAATAGATCCCGACTCCTTCTTCAGAGATGAGCCTATGTCCATCATTTCATTTGGCCTCAGTAACTCCAAACAGTATTTCTCTTTGTGGTTGGTTGACCCTGGCTAGACACCAGTTGCCCACCAAGTCATTCTCTCATTCTCTGGCATGGAATCCTCCAGGGGCTGCAGGTGGATCTCTGCTGCACCATGGACCTCCATGGGCTGCAGGGGCACAGCTGCCTCACCATGAGCTGCACCACGGGCTGCAGAGGAAACTCTGCTACAGCACCTGGAGCACCTCCTGCCCCTCCTTCCTCACTGACCTTGGGGGCTGCAGGGCTGTTTCTCTCATGTTTTCTCTCCTGTCTCTTCAGCTGCAGTTGCCCTGTTTTTTTCCCGCTTCTTAAACACATCATCCCAGAGGCATTACCACTGTCATTACCAGGCTCAGCCTTGTCCAGCAGTGGGTTCCATCCTGGAGCCAGCTGGCATTGGCTCTGTCAGACATGGGGCAAGCTTCCAGCAGCTTCTCAGAGAAGCCAACCCTCTAGTGTCCCCCTTACCGTAGCCTTGCCACACAAACCCAATACACTCTTCATTTTAATCAAACTCTCTTCCATCCCCTTTCCAATATATATTAATGAAAAAATGTCTCTTCATGTGAGAGCACTGCCCATCAGCTGCTATGACATCTCACAGTACCCTCAGAAACTTGGATGGTAGCTGCAGTAATTATGAACTATTTGGTTCTTTAATATCATTAGAAATATTCTTGACTTTTTAAGTACAAAACATATTTACTAATAAAGTAATTGCAAAGCAGAAAGCAAAAGGTTTAAAGGTTTATTTTGAAAAAAAATTTATTCCTTCAAAATATTTTCCTGTAGCATGTTTTAAACACGGAGTTCTCTTGGAACAGACCTGTTTCCCAAACAGCTCCCTTTTCACCAGTCTGTGTTTGTCACTCAGAATATGACTTACTTGAAGTTTCCCCTTCGGTGTTAACTCTCTCCAATATCTCACTGCATTGACTAAAGGGAGAACAGCCCATTATCCCTCTTATGGTCTGGTCTCTGTTTATTTTGTCTAAATGCTTCTTTAAAGGGTTTATAATTCCAGTGTCACTTTCTGGCAGTTTACAGCTTATGCTACAATTTTCCAGGCATCACTCAAAAATGTAATATATTAGCAGAGAAATCAGCTCCATCACACACTAGATTTGGCTCTAGATGGTGAGGTACCATTTTCTGCACCACTCTGCCAAATGGCATTAAAACCCTACACACTTTCCTGGCAGTCCTAATTGGCTTTTCATGCCATTGGAAAAAAGCTCCCTTTTTTTCAGTTTTTGTAAGAAGTAAAAGTACGTTACATAAGTTTTACCAAACAGACTTTTTTTCTTTTTTTGTAGAGCAATAAAGAAGAGTAAGTTTATTTGGCAATCAATTAAGACAGCTGGAAGAAACCTATAGATTTTAGCCTGTTCATCTGGCTTTTGACAAAAGAGATATATACAGATGGCAAGCATACTTAAGCTACTCTTTCTTCCTTGCATAGAAACATAAGGTTTACAATATGTACATGGAAAAAAATCTAGTTAAATTCCCAGGCTAGTGTGTGAGGCAAATTAGGTCTATCCTTTCAGAAGCTTTAATTTGTATGTCTGTTTTCTGGAAACTTTCTTATGTCAGCTAAGGAAATGTTCCAGGTCCTGATTGTGTGAGTGCACATACAAGCAAATGCCTCTTGGATCATAAAATTAGTCCTGTACACCAAACATAGTCCTGTTAAAAGCCTCACTCCCGATTCTGATCTCCTACCACTGTTACATGAACCCAACCGAGAGATCAGAACCAAGAACAAGAAATTAGAAATTCTTTGTCTTTTGACAGTAAGTAGCTTTCAAAAAAAAAAAAAAAAAATTCCGTGAGTCTCAATGGAAATTACCTTGATGGACAAGTTATTTATTGGCAAAACTGCATTATTTTATGGCCCTGATCCAGTGGACGACTTAAGCATGTGCTTACTTTATCATGAGAGTATTCTCATTGGTTTCAATACAGCTTCACATATTTAAAGCTAAGCTGTGTTTAAGTGCTTTTCTGGATTGTGGCCTGTTTCTTCTGTCAGTAACAGGAACTTAATGGAGATTATACCTGCTATGGAGAGATGATAAAAGTTTAAACAACTGAAAAAGATCAGACTGTGTTAGACTATTGAGTTCTATCAACCTTGTATGTATTTTAGATCACAGGACACTGACTCTTAGAAACTACAAGCACAATTTTCTTATTGAATGAAATTGATTTACTTTGTCACAAGTATCCTGGAAAGTCTCTTTATTCATAGGCACATCCAAACTCAATGTATATGACCATTTTCCCTGTGGAATAGCTGTTCCCCTGGCTGATCTTGTAACCAATAAGGACTGAAAGATTCAGAATGAGACCAACAGGCTTTGTTTCGGTATCTCTTTATAAGACATAGTGAAAATTTTCTATCTCTTAGTTTATCTCCACCAAGCAGGTGTACACCAGGTCTCAGATATGTCTTCCTTGTAAAAGAATATTTCTTTATGAGATTTAGATTTTTTCTGTGTGGGTTTCCTAGGACAGAGATTTAATAAATAGGCTTCTCAGTTGTCTCCTGTAGTGACTGAGGGCTTTAAGCACTTAGGGTGAGATTTGCAGCCTGAGATTTGCAGCTTGCAGCTGTGCTGTTGGGTGGCTTTGTAACTATGGTCATAGTGTCATCTCATTTGAAAAAGGGCTTGAAGGTGGACTGGTGAGCACTAGCAGATTATCGTTACTATATTCTTCATTTTAATGTGTTTTACAATTATTAGAAAAGGCGACACCGATTCACTTATACTTTCTACTTCATCTTCTCTACATTACCTCCCAGGGTCATTATGAAGTTGTACAGTTACATAAATGTCTATAAAGTCATAAAAATTACCAGATACTGTTATCTGCCATTACTAAGTTGCTGAAAAGACACATTCCTTTAATGATCATAGTCATGAAACCTCAGAAAGATCATTGGATCCAGACACAAAGAAGCACTTTACAGATAAATAGGAAAATGCACATATCACCTGTGGTGGTTCCAGTACGTTTCTAAAGTACCCTATATACCAGATGCACAATATATGAGACCATGTAAAGTGCCTCTGCAGTACTGCTGTTCTATTTCTTCTACTTGGCTGCCAGACTATCTATGCTTAGCAATATATTTTATTGGGAAGGCTTTCCCTGTGGTCACCTGAATGCTGTCATACTTCAAAATATAGCACACTTAGAAATTATGTGCAGCTGAGAGGCAGCTATGGATATCTTATTTCTAATGAAAAAGCCTTCTGTGTCATGCTTTTGAGGCACACAAGACTGGGTATGCCTGAAAAATTAAGCCACTGTGTGGTCTGCACAAACTGCTGGCTACTGAACAGCTTGAGGCCAGATTTTTGTCACTGCATCAACTCAGGTGATGAGTTTTTGGGTCATGGCATATGTATGACCAGACTGCAAAGCTGTACCTGTGCTGTTTTGTCAGTCCAAGTGTGGCATTCATCTGTATGTTGCTGTGTTTAATGTGTCCAGGTCACATAGTCCTTGTTCTGATGCATTAAGACAAGAATAATCCGCCCCTGTTCACTGCTCAAGAAGTCGTCTGAGTGTCTTTGTATGAGGCTGGAGTTGTGAAAAGGTGCTGAAGAACTGTTACATCTCCACACTTTTTAGTTGTGCCCTCATTGACACATTTGGGCTTTTAATAAGTCCCCATTTATAAGCTGAAGACATTGCTAAACTCGTGTAGTGAAGTGAAAAATTAGTAGCAAGTACCTGAGTCTAAGTTTACTCTGAAGTGAAATTAAGTGGAACCTTAGTTCTTGAGTTCTTTTGGGAAATGTTGCCCCACCAGCCTTCCAGGCCACCTGGCAAATATTGGCCCTTGAGTTCTTTTTTAATACTGAAAGCTATAATCACACAAGATATCTTTGCTGTCGACAAGGACAAAACAGAGACTCAGCGCTACTTTTTATAGGCTTTTCAACTTGGCCTGCTCCTGCTCCACAAATCAAACTAAAGTCTTGTTGAAAAATGTATTTTTGGTGTCTGTAAATCTTGTCTCACAAAGCTGTTGATACAGGTACAATTTAGGGATGGAACAGGAAACCTGGTGACTGAAATGTCCTTCTGACCTTCAATATTTGAACATCTTTTTTTTTTTTATCCCTATGAAACATATTGACATAAAATTAATGCACTTAGTTAAAAAATATATACGTTATAGATTATTTGTAGGAAAGCTAAAGAAATACAGCTATATCTAAAGAAATAGCTAAAACTAAATGCTTTATAGCTTTCCACCGGACTTGAGAACAATGCAGTGCTTAAAGTTATGGTAGGATTAATATAAAATATATCCTGATGGCTTGGGTAAAAGAAACAGAAAAAACTTCACAACACCACAACTTGTTGATAAAGGCAGTGATAAAATAGTTTGGCTATCTTGTCCTGTACTGGAGAAAAAGAGTGCCAAATTGTAAAGCACAGACCAAGAGTTGCTACACTTAAGCAAGAATATTTTTCGCATGAAGAGTGTATTCCACCCATGACAGCGTCAACTGAGAACAAATGGGTTGTGTGAAAAGCAGCAATAAGAAAAGCAAAAGACATTTTGAAATGTAATTTAGTTTTCTAGAGATCTTCATGGTATGTATAACAAGTAAAGGAAAAGCATTAATCTGCAAAAAGGGAATGAGATCCTGAACTACATATGCACAAGTTTCTGATAAAAAAATAAATTTACTCAGCTCTTAAGAAAAAAAATTCCCAAAGCAATGCTGAATTCTGAATAGAAACACACACAATCTTAATGGCTTTCAATGCTAATCTTAATCCAGGATCCATGATTTTTGAATATATACAAATGTGATAAAATAATTCTAAAGAATCTGACCAAAATTGTTTTGAGCATCATTGAGTAAAGTCCAAGAATGTAGAGAATTCATTCAAGGCATGTCTGAATTCTCCAGCTGGGACCATAACCTACATATATTTGATAATCTAATGTAATGAGCAAAGTACTTGACAATTAATTTCTAGTAGTGTTAATGATTAATAAATCCTAAAGATTTAATACACCATTGTAAAATACTACAGATGAGAAAGAACCAATAACTCCACATTCTACATGCGTCCTACTGCCTTGTTCCTTGTTTCTGTTTTGATTAGTTGCTGGGAAGTAATGCAGAGATCTGGCTCATGAATATTTCTTTGCACTGATTGCATGCTAAAGTGCTGCACATTTTGCAGAAAACCTACACAAAGTTTATGCTGGTATCTGAAATTTTTGTGAGAATATTGATTAGGTTTTTAGGTTCTTGGCAGAGCTAAACTGTGAGATTTTGTGATGAAGAAATCAGAAAAAATTAAAGATAATTTTATTTGCTTGGATGTGTTGCCTACCATCTTGATGCTTTCGTATAATGACTAAAAGTATTGATAAAATTGGTAAGATTCTTTTGAATTAACACTGTTTCCATGTTTGTGGGTGTTGGTCAGCCACACCCTTTTGCTCCTTGATGCAGGTAATTTTCTCCAAACTCCTTTCTACGTGCTGTTGAGAGCTGTTAAGCATAATGTAGGAAACACTGACTTTTTATTCATTTTTGTCTTAGTGAAAAATGAAGCAGGATATAGCCTGAATTACATACTTTTATGGCAATAGCTCTATGATACAAATTATATCTTGCCTCTCTTGAATGAAACCAGATAGTTACTCATATAGTAAGGTGATTCAGTTTTTCTTAAGAATATGTGGCCAAATGATGGGTTGAAATGTCTACATTTTTCTACTTTTCTATTTTTGTATTCTGTAATTGATCAAGCATAGCTTCCCCAAAATCGTAATATTATCTTCATATTAATAATTCTCCATATTATCTTCATAATAGTAATTATCTCTACAGTCCTCTACATTTTACAGGCAAAATAAGTTGCAAATGTGTCTGAGTGTTCCTCAAGCCTTCTACAAAGAGAATAATTGCTGAAAACAAGTATCAGTGCTGTGTCCTTGGGAGACCTCATAGACATCCATGATAGGATTGACCATGCTGATCTTTAATGCCTGGAGTCTAGAGGCTGGGTTTGAGCTGGCTTTCTAGATTCCCCTTATATTCAGTAACAAGAACTGGGCATAGGAGTTCAGCAGTTAACTCACCAGGAAAATAATATTCAAAATGGGCAGAAGAACTGTGCCTAGAACTCCTACTTTTCTCTGCAGCCTGAAGTCAATAATACTTTTTAAATTTAGATTTTGTGTTTAGATCAAACGTACACCTCTTTTTTTCATCAAATAAATTCCAACCCCATCCTCTCCTGATGGCCTCTAAAGCCATGATTAATTCAACTTGTAGATATGGATAGTACCATTAAAATACTTGACATTTTCTTCTTATTATTAGAATGTTTGTTTGCTGATTCTCCTAATTTTTCTCTGTCGCTGGGAGGTATTTGGATATATTGTTTATAGAGTATGTCAAAGGTTTTTCATCCTATATTTTGCATATATTCCTTCTGGACAGATAATATATTATTAGGATATGTTTCTCTCTTCATGTGTGGAAGCACATGATGGAGAAAAGAGAGGAACTAAGTTCAGAGAGCATGCCCTCTGAATGGATAGCCATGAGTCAGATGTGTACTTCATGCAGATTCTGCTGTTTATTTTATGATAACCTTTTGACAGGAAAACAATTCCTCATGTACATACAATTCAATCAGAGTAATTCTATGTTTGAACGATTCCTTTCAACCTAGTGGATATGGGAGCAGCTTATACTTGAATAGCCTGTGCGAACAAGGAATGGCAATTGGTTGAGTACAATTCAAGCACACTTAAAGGTCTAAAGAGCATTTCATCCTACTGTGCTCACACACAGAATAAATAGAAATTTAAAAACTCACTACGCTTAGTGAAACCTTTCCAGATCACTTTTCTTGTTTCTCATTTAGGAACTCATGGAAAAATGCATCTCTTCTAGTTGTACCTCAAGGGGATGGAAAGGAGAGAAAGGAAGAGATTCTGGCAAAATCCTAGTGTCACAAAAAGAAAAGACAAAATAAAAGAGTTTCTCATTGCAAAGCAGTGCATTGAACGTCACACAGTCTCTTTGTTTGAGATACCAAAGAATCAGCCACCTGAAATGTGCTGTGATAGCCTGAGTAGGAAGGGAAATATTAGTCTGTACTATGAGTTGAATAGTCAACTAGACAGTTACCTTAATCATACTCAAGGGTTCTGTACTATCTATTCACTGTCCTGGTTGCATATCCCAGTATATCCCAGTCTTAGAGTAACTACACCAATCCTATAAGCTTCCAACCCAAGACAGGGTGTGTGACAAGGTTTTGGTAGTGGGGGCATTACAGTCGTGTCTTCTGTAAGAAGTTACTAGAGGCTTCCCCCATGTCCAACAGAACCAATGCCATCTAGTTCCAAGATGGATCTACTGCTGGCCAAGGCCAAGCACATTGGTGACAGTGGTATCATCCCTGGGATAACATATTTAAGAAAGGGAAAAAAACCATGGCAATGAAAACTAAAGAGACAGGAGTGAGAATATGTGAGAGCAACAGCCCTGCAGACACCAAGGTCAGTGAGGAAGGAAGAGCATGAGGTGCTCTAAGTGATGAGGCAGAGATTCCCCTGAAGCCCGTGGTGCAGCCCATGGTGAGGCAGCTGTGCCCCTGCAGCCCTTGGCGGTGCACAATGGAGCAGAAATCCACCTGCAGCCCATGGAGGGTCCTGAAGCAGGAGCAGACAGAAGTGCTTGAAGGAGCTGTGGAATCCATGCTGGCACAGTCTGTTTCCCCCTGTGGAAGGGACAGCTCATAAAGAACTGCAACCCGTGGGAAGGACTCACACTGGAGTTCATGGAGGACTGTCTCTCATGGGAGGGACTCCCACTGGGGCAGGGAAGGAGTGTGAGGAGTCTTCCCACTGAGGAGGACACAGCTGCAGTGGGGGAGAAGGTGTTTTAAGTTTGGACATCATTGCCCATTATCCTTATTAAACCTGATTTGATTTGAAGTAAATTAAATTAATTTCCCTGTGTTGAGCCTGTTTTGCCCATGATGGTAATTGCTGAGTGATCTCTCTCTGCCCTCTCTGCTTGACCCCCAAGCTTTTTCTTATATTTTCTCTCCCCTTTCCAGCTGAGGGGACTGACAGAGCATCTTAAGCTTCAGAAGGGTCACCTGTTGAGTGAGAATTTGGACATTATCCTACAGCATCCACTTTTCTTAACTTTTATCTTAAAACTAGGTACGCTTTAATTTTAAGAAGAGGATTGGACCTGAGATGAAGGGACTCTGTGGGTACAATTTTACTCACTCTGAAGTCCCAGTTCTCATGATGTAGAGTAACATTTGCAACAACTTGAAGCATGAGTTATTAATGAGGGACAAGGGACTGTCTAACTGGAGTGTTTCTGCAGACCCTGTTACAAGATCTAAATTTCTAAGTATCTTAGCAAAGCTGTCCCTGTGCAGTTGCACTAAAAAAAAAAAAAAAAGGTGGTGATAATGGTATATTCTCCTTTTTCAAGCGGTATAAAGGAATCTCTTCTTCAACTATACACAGAAGTGGTGATACTAGGAAACTTCAGAAATATGCCTGGGTAACAATTTCCTGCTGTCAAAAAGCTTATGACCTTGCTGAAGTTCAGAAAGTCAATAAAAAGAAGGACTGTCTTAGGGTTTGTGGGTTTGGTTTAAGATAGTTGAAGCCAACATTGTACATCTACAAGGATATAGGACCCACAAGACTACTACCATCTCTCTTCTCTGCAGTCAGCTGGTCCAAAAAACCATTCATTTTTTTCTTTACGATATGGATCTAAATGCTTCTGCTCTGTGTGCATAAAAACAACTCCATGAGGAGTTTCCAAATCTATCCTGCCACTTTTGTTGGCCCTGTGCACAAGTATATTCAGGCTGCTAAAATGCCTTCCTCTCCCCTCTCTGGAGAAAGTGAATTGCTGCTTCCATTATTAGCTCTGAGAAAAACATCAAAACTACATCTAGTCCTGAATGCAGCATCATGTTCACTCACAGGATTGAGCAGCCATGCTCATATTACACTCGCCTGAGCCCTTCATGTTGGCTCTCTGTAAAGTAAAGGATTTATTTTAAGCAGTCCCTGCTGGTTTTCAAAGCTCTTAATGCCAAGGGACCTCGTTTTTGCAAGGCTTCCTCCTCGAGCCTCCTCCCAGTGCATTTCCACCAGCTGACACCATATACTTCTGAGCTGTGCCACTTAGACCCACTTGCAACATCAGTATGAGCTTTACCTCCTGCTGCGATAGCTCAGAGTATGCATTTCACTTCTCTAGACTCTCTGTCTTATCCCATGTGATCAATACTTTTCTCCATTTGTAGTTGTCCAGTTAATAATGCACCTCAATATGAAATTAGATCCCCTAGAAGAAATCTCAGGGTTGGGTATCTTGAACCCTGAGACACATTAAAAGGGTACTTAATTTTGGAAGTTTAGCCAATGACCATATTTTATGGTTTGTAGCAGCACAGTTCCTTTCATACTGTATGACAGTAAAATGGTAAGCATATGCACCAAACATACCAAAGAGAGTCTTTCAGGGGAGTAAAAGTAGTAGTGCTCAACTTCCTATCACTGGTAATGAGAAAAAAACATCCAGCCTTGAATGCTCCTCAAAAGCTAATGTACAGAGAAGAGTAGTATTTGGATAATAATCCTGTAGCAATATTTGCTTTTACACTTTATAACATGTGATTTAATCAGAAAAGGCATACCTGAAGGAGACTGTCTGGAAAACCCTGAAACACTTAGAGGCTGGTGCCAGTGAGCTTCTCACATGTTTACAACTACACATTTTGAAACTTGAGAAACCATTGCAGCCAAGCCATAGACTTGCTGAGTAGATTGGCATGAGTTTGGAATTATTCTGCAGCTAAAATCAAGAAATATGCAGTACTTCCCACATCAGTGTATATTAGCACAACTGCAGAAGAGTTAAGTCCCTTCTGGTTTATCTTCCCATACTAGTGCTGATGTAGTCAGGTCACAGCTCTGGGCTGTGAAAGCCCTAAGAAAGTGTCACTATGGCACCAGTTTATTTGCATACTGATAGTTCCAAGCTCTGGGTTCTGGTCTTCCTTTTACTTTAGATTCATTTCCACAGATTGGTGGAATCAGCCTCAGGGACAGTTAGCCAAGAGGAGTGCAGATCTCACTGACAGGTCCAGGCACCAGCATATTAACAAAGCTCTCACACCACTTCTAACTTCTGCTGTCCCTGTTACATACAATTGCTCACTCCATGCCTGTTTCAAAGCCCAAATTTACCATTGAATTTAGTGGGAACAGAATGAGGTTCCTAAGCCTTTTAGCCCATCGCCTGTCTGGGCTGCATTGAAGCTGCCTGCATTCAAGCAGCCTGGCAGCGCTCCATCCTGGGATCCCTGAAGCTTAAGATCACTTCATTTTTCCTCTCTTTGTGAATCAGAAGTAATTATTTTTGAATGTGTTTTTAGTAGGAAACTTTCCATAATATATTTTGAATTTATATACATCTATATGTTTTTCTGCTTTATTTCCTTATACCATGATCCTTGTGAGGAGTCTTTCCAGTCCAAATTTCCCTTGGCTATTCTTTGTAATTTTTTTTTTCTTTTTTCACATTTTTTTAGCTTTTTCGCTTCCCATCCCCTGCCTGGTCCACCTATCTTGGTGCAAGATGTCTGAAAAAAATGTTTTGTTTTGTTTAGTTTTTCAGAAGGAAAAAAACCACCCCTGCCTACTTTTTCAGTATTTAACTAAGCTCAACAACAAAAAGTCTGCTCAGCACACATAAAAAGAGTACTGAGATAAGTTTTGGAGAACTCACTTTAGATGGCCTCAAAGCAAAGAATAAGTAAAGATGTGCCAGGATTGGATTACCCGCTGCTACATCTACCCACAGACTACACAGACAAAAAGGCCTTCTTGTGCTTGTGGGTCACCATATTAACCCACAAAGTTCAGTCAGCAAACACGTGTCCTTTTCAAAAGCTGCCCTTTTCTCAAAGCTGTGGTTTTTTCTATCTGTGGTTTTGAGCAAAGTAAGCAGAGCTCTCTGCCAGTATTTCAGACTACCCATCACACTAAGACATCTTGTCAGAATTCAGCCATCTCTGTGGAGCTGGTGGGTACTTCACTGAATTTCACAGAAGGAGGTACATTTTTTTTTAAAGCCAAACCAAAAAAAAAAATAGTGAGTTGGGGAAAAAATTTCCTAGGTACTCTGTTTCTTTTTGCAAAGGGTAAAGGATTTTAAATTGAACCCCCTGCCAGGTCTCCTACTTACAGCTCTGTCCATAAGTCAGGAGTAGTACAATATCTGCTGCTAATCCAGAAGCAATATGCTGCAGTCATTAAGGTAGTTACTTACTACTGTGCTGATGAATGCACAAAAAAGAACAGAAAGGAAATTTGGCAGAGCAGATGGTGGATAATGATAGTGACAGTGAACAAAAATACTGTGGAGTATTGTGTCTGTTGGGGAGCCCATTCCCCAATGTAAATATAAAGTAAACATGACATAGGTATTAGGTAATTTTACAACCTACTGTTTTTGGCAGCTAGTTTGGCACTGGTCATTGTGTCTATTTTGGGGATCAGCTGTATGGTCCCAGATTGCCATTTTTCCTCTCCCTTTCTTTCTCTTAAATTTCCTACAGTATATTATCACTTCATTTTAGTTTCACTTATTTCCTCTGACGGTAGAGCAGGCCAGGCAGAGTCACTTCCTCCCTAAAACTCAATCTGTGTGAATTCTGCAAAAACCTTCCAAATGAAATGCTTTATTAAAACACATACATATTCAGCAGCTCACCTTCTCAAACATCTTTTTCCTCTGGGTGCTGCATACACTAAAGATGCTTGTCTCCTCCAAAGTGGAAGACCTTTCTCCCTTAAGAGGTACCGCACCTGGCATACATGACACTTTAAAGTGCGATTTGGGATTCAAAAAGAGATTAATTCAGGCCTTTTTTGTTCATTTCCAGGAAATTCCTTTTTTTTTTTTTCTCTCCCTGACTGCAGCCTGTTTTGCTACACATGCTTTTCTGACATAAAACAGTGTAGGTTTTGAATTAGATTGGGTCACATGCTAAAATGAAAATAACTTTGTATAAAAGGGAGATAAAAGGAAAAATGTCAGGAACAAACCTTGTTGAAGGTTTATACACCCAGCATTCAGGTAATGTCTGCTTGCAACAAATTTTTTCAACCTATTTTACACATTACTAATTATGGGCTTTTGGGGATCAAATTAACTAGGTCAATTAATGAATCCCAGAACTGAGTTATAACGTATTCATACATGGGGGTAGTATCTGGGATTAATGAAGTGATTCTGTACTAAAAGCATCAGCAATTAGTATTTTATTTGGAGGCTGAGGGCTGAGGCAAGATTTTGTAAAAGCCAAGTAGTTCTGCTGCTAGCTTCGTGATTTAAAACAGAGGTGTCTGCACATAAAACTTAATGATACTCTCACAAAAGGTAAAAGGATGTGTCAGCTTTTCTCTGAATTTGCATAGATATATTTGTATGTGTCTCTGTGTGTGCAGTCATTCTATTCAACAGAAAATCCAAACCATTTAAATTATATTAGATGATTGTTGTTATTTTTTTTTAAGAATTGGGGTGATTTAGAAATCTAAAGAGAACACGGTAGTGTCCTTGTTGCTTCTCAGCTCATGAGCAAGCTGCATACATCAATGCCTGAATTATTTTCAGGTGATTTAGTTTACTCCTAGACTCAGATTGCAAAGCTAAAGACATGTAGCAGTGGAGGCCTTTATGCAGCAGAAATGATCCATGGCCTCTTGGGGCACATTAGGCCATCTCAGTTCACAGGTCTGGTTTGGACACCTCGCTGAGCTATTCAACAGCAACCCACGCTAGGCAGAGCAACCATTTCCTCTGCCTTTCCTCTGATGTATGGGCTGCCTATGAAGGCTGATGTAAGGGCAACAACAGATTGGCAAATACTTTCTTGAGAATCTTCTATGATCATCATACCCACCCAGGTCTGGACAGAGAAACAACAGCCATCTTTGGCTTCCTGTAATACTTTTGGTGGCAAGGATGTAGACCTAGATAGTTTGGTAAACTGGACTCCCTCTTCTCGGAAATGGAGTGGAAATGAGCATTTTGTCACTACATAGCAAGCTTCTTAATGCATGCAAAATTTTCCTAGCTTGATATTTGGTTTTAAATACTTTGTTTTGAGAGAGACTTCATATAACCAACATTCTCCATTATATTTATGTATAGAAATTCTTTTTTTACAGAAAGGATAACTCTGAGAAATTATAACAGCAGCTATGTCTTACAGATATTGCTCCTTGAAACTAGATTTGTACTGTTATATGGTGAAATGAAAAATGTTCTCTCAGGTTTGGACTTGATCCATATGCCAAGAATACATATTAGTTTTATTTAGGTTGTTTAAACCTTTACTTCAGTGTTTCGTGACTGAATGTTTAAGCATGCATTTTTCATAGTTTTCTCATTTTTCCCCCCTGAAATTCCCTAAGCTGCTTAGACAGGAGATGGAGGAAATGAATAAATATCACAAAACTGATTGCCTATAAAACACCACTGGATTACTGATTCACACGTACAATAATTGTTCTTTCAAAATAGTACAAAAAAAGTAGTAATCCTTTAAAATGCTCCATCCCCATTCTGCAGCTGATGAAACATGCATGCTCACCAGTTGCACCCCTACAGAATTCCTAAGAGTGCATCTGAATTTAGACCACAAATAGATATCCAGTGGTGTTTTCATTTCCACATCCATACAGCTTTTGTGCAGCCCAGATTGCTTTGCAAAGGTGGGTGAATATTGCTGGTTAGGTCATGGATAAATCATTCTTTTTACTCAGGGACTGGAGTTAGTTTTGCTAAGCACAAAAATTTGAGGGCAACTGTAAGCAATGTTTTTTCAAAGTCAAAAAATTACATCTGACAACACCAGATTTTATAGCTGTATTTCCAGTTATATCAGAAAGAACCTCTTTAATAATTTAAAGACTATCAAATCATTCAATTTGCTCAGTCTCCTTGTTTCAGTGACTCTTTTTCACTTTTCCTTGTAGTTAGAAGAGGGGCAACTTAAACAAGAAAGGAACAGAAAAGGATCCGGAAAAATTTAAAGCCCATAGAGCAAAAAGGAAATGGACAACATTGGTGATAAGAAGGAAAACAATTCTTTCTCAGTTCCTTCCTACTTCTGAGGAAGGCAGCCTGCACTTCTGAAGGGCCAGTCAGTTATCTCTGCCACTGCACTCGGTGAGAACTTCAGCTGTTAATGGACAGGTGACATTACAGACCCTGTGAGTCTTTTACCCTCAACTTCACTGACTTTCTCTACTTCATTTCTCATACTGGGATTTCTTCACCCCCTTGCAGTTCTCTCTCTTTGGCCAGAGCATAACTGTTTCCTTGGACTGCCGAGCGAGGTGGCCAGGTCAGCTGTTCATGCCTGCCTCCTGCAATTTCTGTTGCTGATGGACCTCACTGCCACACCCCTCCTCAGTTTTTACTTCTCCAGTCAGTTTCATTTTGTGACTGAAATTTTCTCTTTCTCAATGGCCAGTGTGATTTTTCCCAATCTGATACTCTGTGTTCAACTTTCTCCAGACAGAAATTGGAAAATAATTATGAAAATCATCTAAAAAAAGAAGTTGCAGCTCCAAAACAGAAGACAATTGGTCATGCACATGTAATATCATTGACTTAATTTTTATTTCTAGTTAGAACATTGGAACTTCCAAGTTTTTGTAAGTATCATAACAGAGAAAATAAAGAAATTAGAATTATTCAACACAGAGTAAATTAAGAATAAACATTTTTAATTTGTGAAAACTGTCTCCTCTTTTTTGTTGCTTTGGTTTGGGATTTTTTTTTAGTTTTAGTTTTAGCTTGGGGTAGGGAGCTTGCTTTATATACAAAGTTTTCACTGTTAAGAGTGTTTTTTAAGGAAATAGCACAATTTTTTTTTAATGATAACTACATTTACTGACTTCTACAATTTCTTTGTATTTGTAAGACTGTAGAAAATGACAGAAGTAAAATTTCAGGTACAGTATGGAAATGAGGCTGGACAGGAGAGTGGGAAGAGAAAATACTGAAATTTTGAAATGATCCATTTAAGCCATGACATACAGGACATGTAAGTCTAGACATGGCAAAGTATATTGACATGAATTTCAAGGAAGATTTTTTTTTTTCTATTTCATAATAGTTTTCAGGCTATTTCTTTTTAAAATTGCAGATTACAGCTCTGACAAAAAGTCATATGCAGAAGCCTGACTATAATGCAGCATTCTGTCAGCAAGTTATACTAATACGATATAAGATTTGACCTAAATATCAGCCATAATCTTTCTTTCTGAAAAATTAATAAATCTAGAAACTCCTTGACCCACCTAAAAAATTCGAGGGTGCAGAGGAGGTGCATGGACACTGCAGGATAGTGACAAGAAGATGTTATTAATTGGCTCTCGGAAAAATAAAACTAGAGGGAAGTGTGGTGTAAGATGAGGGAAAGTGTCAGATGGTTTGGGGAAGAGGCAGGCTGGACTAAGAAACTGGTGGGAAAAAGAAGACTGACATGTGAGTGAGCTTACTGAAGTGAATTGATGCAGATGTGTCTTTCTTTTCTTTTCTTTCTTTTCTTTCTTTCTTTCTTTCTTTCGTTCTTTCTTTCTTCCTTCCTTCCTTCCTTCCTTCCTTCCTTCCTTCCTTCCTTCCTTCCTTTCTTCCTTCTCCATTTTCATAATAAGTAATTACTTTGCTTAGTTTTCTGGAAATTCTGGGCAAATTCCACGTCCTTCTTCCTAAAAGTTTATAGGATTTCAACCTGTGAAGTTTCTACACAAATCCAGTAATCTTTAGACAATTATGTGAACTTTAGGTTTGAGGATTCAGAATACATGCATTAATAAATCCATATAGGAAGTTCCTTCTTCCTCAGCCAGGAAGAAGAAAAATGGAATAAAGTCACAGTGTTTTCACTGCACTACCCATAGTTCTCACGATAAGGATTTTTGCTGTAAAAGCCTCAAGATTGGTAGGTGTGTAAACAAGAAATGTGTCATTCTTGGGTTTGGACTAACTGATACTAGGGTTTCAGACCTGTGAATTATAATACTTAAAATATGTATTCTCATTTAGGAATACAGAAGTAGCAAGAATTATGGAGTCCAGTCATTAAAACTGTTGGTTAAAGAATTTAATGCATTAGAATGGTGAAGTTCTAGCTTAAAACACAAAGTAGCTTTGTTTTCTCTGTCACTAGAAACATTCCAGTAAGTTCCAGCCAGAACTTATTCTTAGTTAGTTTATTCCCATAGTGTCAACTTTCATGAAAACCAGTATCCTTAAGAATCTAGTACTTACTGATTTTTAACCTACCTGTATTCATAGATGTAAAGCATATCACCTTTCAGTCTTATTTCTCCTAACTTGGCCATGTTCCTTCAGTCAGCACATGTTCCCCACAGCAGGATCTTTTAGAATCTGTTCTCTGCATTTAAGTTTTAATTCATAATTCTTGAACATGTATAATGAGAAGTTTGAAAGTATTGCAAGATCTCATACAGTGCCCAGGCTCTTCTAGAAATAAATCTTATACAACCATAGACCGTGGGAGTTTTCATTGTACTGGCAACTTACATAATTCTGCAACTAGCTAGTCCACTCAGGTCTGTTGGGGTCCCTCCCCTGCCGTGTAGCCCTGGGAGAGGGGCCCTGAGGGCACAGACACGGGGTTTCCCTGCCCCTGCTCAGCCTCGTTCCCATTGGTTGGTTTGTGTTCCCTGCGCGGGCAGAAGGACCCTTGGTCCCGTGACTGGAACAGTTCCTGAGCACAGCCCCGGCCATGCGGCTGGAGAAATAAACATCTCTGAAACATCTAGCAAGAATCTGTCTGTCCATATATATTTCCTTTCCACGGGACACCTGGTTTGGTATATGTATGTTGCAGGATCCCCACTGCAACACAGGTCCTTTCACATCTTTTTCAGCTGATGAGCTCTCACCCTGGAGTAGAACTTTCTTTTATGAGCTTCTGTCCTGTCACTCCTCAAGAATGTACAGCTCTTTTATATGATAACCTGGTTATCCTCTACTGATAAAAGTACCAAGTTGAGAGGTATAAGCAGATTGGTATTTTGCTCTCTTGCTTCCTGAGTGAAAAGCAGACATTAGACTATTAATCACCATCTGTTTCAATACTGACTCTTGAAGAACTCTACCACTAATTCATCTCCAGTTCCTCTGCCTGACATCTTCATACTCAGCATCACAGATGCTTCATTCCTTTCTTTGATTTTAAATAACAAGCTTCATAGTTGGCACCATTTCCTGAAGTCTTGATATATGAAATCCAGTCCATTTCCTTTATCTAGAAACCCTGTCTAAGATGATCTACATCCTATTAGATCCTATTAAATTGTCTTTAAATATTTTTTCATTCAAAATATGTCCTAAAGCAGTCTACAGAGTTACAGGCTTACAGATGCCTGATTACTTTCTCCTTTCTACTTTTTAACTGCACGCACAGTATTTGGTGTTTGGTTTGAAAGGTGTGTTCTCATAAATCCTGCAAGGGAGACGACCTAATCCCCCTGACTTGAGTGCATTAAGACTCATGACTTCTGTTTCCACCACAGTTGAGATAACAAGGGTGTGTAAATGAAAGCTGCCATGAAACATTCTGTTTTTCCTCCCAAATCAACATAATTTTCCTTTTTGAAACCTGAGGCAAAATTTGTTTCATTTTTGGCCACACCTAGATTATCTTTAATCTCTGTTTTACCTTGACTGCAAAGCTGCCCAACTTCTTTCCTTGTGCATTTTAGTCTCAATTTATATGGCTCAAAAAGGAAATACCATATAGTTCAATATCTTCTTCCCAGGCCAAACACAGAGTCTATTTTGAAAGTCTAAAGTTTCATCTTTCATTTGTAGATTACTGGAGAGTTCTTTCAAATTTTTCTCTAAAGTAAAATGTTCTGTAAGATTCAATACTTTTGACTTTGAAATTCCAGGTTTCTTCCATGGTCAGATCCCTTGGGATTCTAGTCTTACTGGGCTTTATTAAACATTTCCATTAGTTCATCAAGGCTGGTCCTTCTGAATTGTAAATGTTTAGTTGAATATCTTATTTTTTTATCACTTTATCTTAAATGGAATCAGTTTCTATTTGCTTGATTTAGGTTCTTTCTCTGTTTTCAAAACCATAACACATATAATGAGTCTAATAAAAAGTATTTCATCTAGGTTCTGGTTCTACGTTATTTTCTGATTTTAGAAGATTTATTTGGCTATCCTTCCACAAAATGGTCCTGACCCAAACAAGTTATTGCATTACTACACTCTTTTATTTCTTTAGCTTCCACACTGCATTTAGAGCTCCAGCATTCTTTTTTCTTGTCTTAAAGACTGAGTCTCCTTGAATAACTGTGTTCCATTTGGAATTGCTGTTCTTTGGTATTTTTATCTCTATAACACTTGGTTTCATCTCTAATGGGTGTAGCTCAAAATCCTCCCTCTCTGAGGAACATAAAATAATGTATAAGCATTTGTTAGTTTCATAATATACCAATGAAATAACTAATTGCTATGGTGGAAGCTGCAAGTGCATTGCACGTTGAGAAGGTTGAATGTAGAAACACCAAAATTCCATGGACAAGTCCACCCTTGTTCTAGATGGATTCTTTTACTACACTTATCACCATAGTATCTCAACATCTTCAACGGTGCGGTAAGCAATATGATTAACATCTAACATTTGCACTTCGTTTTCTCTTGCTGTTATTTTTCCTCTCAGTGTTAAAGTATTTTGCTCTTAATTATTAGCTTTTTCAGGCCTCTCTTCTATTTGTTGTACTGAATGGGGCGTAAAGAATGTCATCTGTCACCTGTGCAAAGGAGAAAAGGTTTCAGTAACTGTGTGAGGCCAGTTCCAGGGTCCATTTGGTTTTAGACCACTGTCTTAGACCCCTGTCCTTCAAAAAAGTTTTCCTACTTAGATTCTGACTCTAATTAAAGTGTTGCAACATGGAAACTCATCTGCTGTTGAGGATGTTATCCTAACTTTGATTGGCATGTAAAAAAACCCAGAGATTAATTCCTTCATGTGTCTCTTTGGCAGCACTCCTAGGACCTTTTCAGCCTGCACAATAAAAGAAAGTCTTATGATCTGAAGCTGTGTTTTTCCCAATAAGCATTGGCATTATCTCAGATTTCCTCATATCATGATTATATACTCATTTTTTGTGAAAATTGCCCCTAACTTTACAGCATACTACAAAAAAAGATCAGGCTCTCAGCCTTTTCAATGCAGTAATGACAGGAAGTAAGGATATCAATAATGACATCAGTGTCCTTTACACTGAATTCCTGTGGGAATTTCCTTCAGGAAAACAACTTTCTGAGTTAACCTGTGGCTCTGTCATGTTCTATCTTTTGGTGGCTGATTAGGTGCAGATCAAATCCATTTGGGTATGTTGTCATAAGGTAGGCAGAAGGGATGAGAGGATGCAGGACAAATTATGGTAGATAGTCTATTTAGGAGCCATTTAGGAGTTATCGTTCAATATTGGTTTCTTTCCTCTGGCATCTGAGGCTTTTCAGCAGTACACAGAACTCACCTTACCCAATGGCCACAGGCAGCCACTGTCAGATTTGCAAAGAGACTCCTGAGATTTTTGATTATGCTCCTGGTAAAGCGAGCACCAGAGTGAAAGCTGGCCTGTTTTCAGAGGCAGGATGAAGGCTTTTAGGCACCTCAGCTCCTAAGCAGAGATTATTGTGCTGACTCTCTAAGAGCCAGAGATCTGTTAGAAATACAATGGACTACCATTGTATGAATAAGATTTATTTAGACCTGTAGAATGTCTCTTTGCCATTCTATAAGGCCATAAAATCACCATTGTCCTGGTGTTTAATATGGTTCAGTACCATTGTGAAAGCACTGCAGTAGTTGTAAGCACGGCCACCTCTGTTGTCTTCTCTGCCATGGACCTTCTCTTTGACCCAAATTTACAGGACAGAATTTGGAGGATTTTTACCTTCCTGCTTCTGTCCTTAATTCTAAGTTTCCTAATATAGTGAAATAAATGAGCTACTTCTCTATTTTTTCTCACAAATTTATAAGAAATATGATCATGCACCCAAACAGCTTTTATTTGCTTGTTCTTGCTTTGCATGTAAGCAGAGCACCATGAAGAACCCTCAGTGATTAGACAGAGGAGTTGAAGAGCTCCAAGGGGGGCAAAGTAATAGAGAAAAACCTCTGAGTGCAGGAAGAAACGTCTCATAATAACCTTCCTGTAGATAAAAAAAGTCAAAGGCTGAGACTTGTTAATTTGAAAAGGCAGATGGAATTCTTGTGTGCATTTGAAAAGTGACAACTCCAAGTATGCTTTCAAGGTGAAACTTCAAAAAACACCTGCCTGAGTTAGGGGCACAAACCTAACTGGAATCTGAGTGTTTTAAAAAATGTCATGCCAAAATCACTAGAGAAAAAAAATGGGCTGTAGACTTGAAGAGTAGTATCTAAAATATGGCCATTTTTGTGCCCCTAGTCCACATCTGCAAGTAATTATGGGTGCAAATGTGGATATGTCAACATCTACATACATTAATGTACCTGTTAATCTGATAGTTAAATGTCTGTTTGTTATCAAATAACATACTCTGCGAAACTGTTCCCACAGTTATTTGTGAGCGTAAAAAGGGAAGCCATGTTAACGTTAACCCTTAGAATTCTAATGTTGATCTTTTTATCATGCACAAATGGAAATCACAATAATATACATATTTGAGGGAGACATTAATACCTTTCCTCATTTCTATTATACTGAGAACTGTATTTTCAACAACCTATGTTGTTCTCATCAATTCTCTTTTGTAGCAATAAACAAGCAAGTTACATGAACTTGCATGAGCAGAATTGTCAGTAATTAGTTTTTAAATACTATCCAGTTCAGGAGGCTAGGCACTGATCTTACTGATTATTTAAAATTGCTCTTTAAATGCTCCTTTAAATGTTGAAGTGAAATTTAGATTTAAAAACATAATTGCAAACCCCTCTACGCAAAACCTTACCCAAAGAAAATGTCAGACTTGTATATCTATGGCTCACTCAAAGAAGAGGGATTTAATTTTTTTCTCTTTCTTTCACAGATATGTACTGATTAGTTACTATCCTGAGATTAGACATTTTCCTGACTAGATTGTCATCACAATTGTTGATTTATACTAAAGAAAAATAGTTTCACTGAACTGACTTTCCAATACAATTATTTAAGAATAAAACCAAAACCATTCTAATTATGAGCTACTTGCTTTCGTCTACCTTTGTAGCTTTTAGGGTAGAATTATTAATTTCAGATGTCTGGTATGCACATGAATTTTTTTTCCTGGAAAACTTCAGCCATCTTTGGGACTATGATTAACAGATTATATTGTTATGCTGATTATAAAAGTGTAAACTACCAGCTACTTTGTTAAGTTTTGGCACATTCAAAGTGTCTAAAGAACCTGCAGGGTGAGAAAATCTTAGCCTCAGTGCTGAAGAGGTGCTTAATGATATCCTTCTGAAAATCTTATCAAACTAGTTGTAAACCTCTGAAAAGTCACCTTTAGCTTGTGCCAAGGAGTTTGTCACAGCCTGGAAGTAATCTCTTTTTAATAACGCTTGTCTACTCCTAGAGAGCTCCTTAGAGATCTTGTAATCTGCAGCCAGGAGGACTTCTCTGGTAGGTTTCCCCTGCTGAAATCTGCTGTGGCTCCTGGGAATCACACATCACAAAAACAAAGTATACTGCCTGCTTTTTGCCACCTTAAGGAGTGCAGTATTGTCCATTCATGCCTTGGCATTTCTGGTTTTTGCTTTATTTATATAGACACACATAACCCTCCAAGGCACTACATTTGAAGATAACATATTAAAAGAACATTAGCCCACATTCTTGCCTCCACCAGCCCTTTGTGTAAGCAATGATGCAGGCTCTAATTACCTGTATACATTCAATAATTTTTTCCCCTCACTCATAACAAGGCCTGAGCTTGGGACTCAGTCAGGATGGTATATTGAATGGAGCTGTATGGTAAACAATGTTTTATAGACCTCTTCCCCTATTTGTTGCAGAAGTTCAAGATGTGTGATCAAAACAAAAATACTGTGGGATTAAAAACAAAACAATGGTTGCCCAAGTAAAACCAAGACAGGTTCTACTGCAGTCTTTGACACTGTGGGTATGTTTACTGTGGGTAAGTGTATCCTGTAGAGATAAGTGGGTAGTTCAGGCACCAGGAACAAGGTGCAGCAGCACAAGGCAATTCATTCTTTTAAGTTAGGCACAGAGCTACCTGAAGCTTCTACAGCCGGACTGGTTCACGCAGCTGGGTTAGCTTGGGTGGACAAGAGTTTGCAATGCAGAAAATACACAGAGCTTTTCTGTGTTGCTTGGTTGCATACATCATATATTGCAAGGATGGTCAGTCAGCAATTTCGCATTTCTTAATACCTCGCTCACAGTCTGGGATACTCCTTTGTTGTATGGGCTCAACACACATAGCCACAAGCAGAACTGATGGGAGCCATACATTGAACTGAGCTGTTACAAATGTTAAATGATCAGCCAGCAAGCTAAATATTAATTAAACCAAGAATCTTTACTGATAATTTCTTATGCAAAAACAAGGTGTCAGTACGTCTTTCAATAGATGTCTCTCAACGCCATCATTAGACTTCAAAGAAGAGAAAAAATCATACACTACTTCACATCAGTGCGATAATATTTAAGAAGTGCCATTAAAAATAAAAAAAAATTAATTTAATATTTTAAGAGATTCAAACATACAAGAAAGGAAAACTGGGACCCTGAACCCAAGAATAAGTAGAAAATCCATTGTTACCTGTATATAATAGAATCATAGAATGGTTTGTGTTGGAAGGGACTTTAGGTATTGTTTAGTTCCAACCCTCCTACCATGGGCAGGGACATATTCCACTAGGCCAGGTTGCTCAGAACCCATCCTGGGGCTTGAACTCTTCCAGAGATGGGGCATCCACAACTTCTCTGGGCAACCTGTTCCAGTGTCTCAGCACCCCCGCAGAGATTTCTTCCTTATGTCCAACCTAAACTTGCTCTCTTTAAGTTTAAAGCCATTTATTCCCCCTTGTCACTACATGTCCTTGTCAAAAGCCCCTCTCCAGATCTCCTGTAACCCTTTTAGATACTGGAAATCTGCTGCAAGGTCTCCCTGGAGCCCTCTCTTCTCCAGGCTGAACAACCCCAAATCTCCCAACCCATTGTCACAGGATGTGCTCCAACCCTGTGATCGCCTTTGTGGCCTGCTCTGGACTTGCTCCAACAGGTCCGTGTGCTAGCTTTGGGGGGGCCCCACATCTGGATGTACTCCAGGTGGGGTGTCACGAGGGCAAAGCAGAGAAACAAGAATGTTTGAGACAAAGTTTCTCTGCTGTGTACACTGAGTCTGAAGTGAGGCTACAAAGCCAACTGCCATTTAAATGCTTCCTAAATAACTGGAAATTTATAATGTTGGTGTGGTTTGGGGGTTGGTTTTGTTGAGTTGTTTCTTTTAATATGGATACCTTTAAAATGCAATAAACACCATCTGCATGACAGAATGAAAAGCAGCTGCACTCTGCTCCCTATTTTTCTCTCAGAGATGATTTTCATTCAGATCCCTCCTTTTTTATTTTTCCCAGCCTGCAGTCAACTGAGGATTTTTGCCGAACTGTTCAGAAACCTTGCTGCCTTGCATACTGAAATCATGAAGTATTGTATATCTCTCTCTAGAAAGGAAAAGTAAATACCAGAGTGTTCTAACTGAGGTCATACTTTCTCCATGTCTAGACATCTTTAGTAATCTCTCCCTTTTATAATACTGTTGTGCCTTCCGTGTACTCAGCTGTGAGGAAAGTACTTTGCACTTAGTTGCATAAAATATGCCGAATTTCCAGAAAACTTTCAGTACAGCATCTCAGATTGTTACGGCTGGTGTGTGTGATCTTTTATGAAATCAGATTTTTTCCTCTGAGGAACTTTGCTCAGTAAACCAGTGGCAAATTTGGAATGAAAATATGACTGATGTGGTTCCTTAATGCCCAGCTTGTTAAGCAAATGTTGTTGAATCCAGTCGCCAGTAAACAAGCTAAACTTCTTGTTCCACTAGAAACATATTTTACTAAGAATCTTTGTAGATCACTCTTTATGCAAAAAATAATGTCACAAACAATGGTTTTGAGCAGAAAAAAGCAAACATTTAATAAATCATATGCTGAATCAGTGTTTGCCCTCATAGTTCCACTTTTTAAATATTAATATTCTTTCCTAACTCTTTGTACATAAATAATCTTTTAAGAGAGTAACAATGAAATATAGACAATCCACATCAAATGAATGTGAACTTTTGATGTAATTATCAAAGGTCTGTTGGATTTAGTCTAATTTTAATTAGTATTGGGGTTTAACCAACAAATTCAAGTCTCACATGGATTTTTTAAATCCAAACTTTATGCCCCCTTGCACGAAGGATTTTGGCTTAATTTGGCCCATTATAAAGGTACTGGTTATTCATAAAATTATGTAGAAGTTCAGATTTTGAAAACAAAAGGGCTGTGGATTTGCTTTAGCATGGAACAATTATCTAATTGGTCTATGCCCTAAATGAAACTCCAGTAAAGGTTTTTGGGGTGGGTTTTTTTCAATATTAGCTGTTGGAGAAATACTTTAATGTTTAAAAAGAAAATACTAACCTGAAATTCTACCTGATACAGGGAGTCATAAACTAAGTAGATCATAAAATCATAGAATCATTAAGGTTGGAAAAGACCTCCAAGATCATCAAGTCCCATCTTTGACCTATCGCACCTTGTCAATTACACCACAGCACTAAGTGCCATGTCCAGTCTTTTCTTGAACACTTCCAGGGATGTTGACTCCACCACCTCCCTGGGCAGCCCTTTCAGTGAAGACATTCTTCCTGATCTTCCTGATCTTCCTAATGTCTAACTTGAACCTTCCCTGGTGCAGCTTGAGGCCATGTCCTCTTGTCCTGTCCCTTGTTACCTGGGAGAAGAGACTGACCCCCACCTGGCTACAGCCTCCTTTCAGGGAGTTGTAGGGAGTGATAAGCCCTCCCCTGAACCTTCTTTTCTGCAGGCTAAACACTCCCATCTCCCTCAAGTGCTCCTCATCAGACTTGTGCTCCAGACAGACTTGTGCTCCAGACCATTCACCAGCTCTGTTGCCCTTCTCTGGACACAGTCCAGAACCTTAATGTCCTTCTTGCAGTGAGGAGCCCAAAATTGGACACAGGACTCAAGGTGTGGCCTCACCACTGCCCAGTAAGGAGGGACAATCACTTTCCTAGGCCTGCTGGGCATGTTGTTGGCTCAAAAGAATTTTGTAACTCTTCATGAACCTGCACATCATCCTTGCTCAGGAGCCATGCTAATCTCTATATTGTTCCAATTTCAGTGTATATACTAAGAAAGTGAAATATGCAATACTATCCTCACTTTCAATGTTGTGGAGAGCTTAAGCATGGAGATACTGGCTATTGCAAATAACTATAAAATAGAATTGCTACATGCACATTTGCAACATGTTCCTATGTGCTTTTACTGATTTCAGTCCTTTTTCCCTGGGAAACACCAAATGCCATTTGAACATGCAAAGAAACACAATGTTAATCAAACTGAGATTACCAGACATACAAGGCCATTTGAGTTTTGCTAAGAGATTAGAAATGAGTTCTATATTTTTTCCTGGTAGACCTTTAACCAAAGAGGAAAGCCCACCCAGGCAGTAAGGGGTGATTCATGGATTCTGAAGTCAGAAAGGACCATTAGTACCATTTAATTTCTAGCCACAGGACCTGTATTACTTGTTTCCCCTAGGAGGTCCTTAGAGAGGGGAAAGCTGATGGCCCATTGGTGGCTGCCAACCCTCTAGTCTGTTACAGCGGCTGCAGGGTGAGGAGCTGAATGTGGCCATGGGAAGGGTTCTGGATGTGAGTAGCCATGGTCAGCCACCTGCAGGATGGGAAATAGGCTTGAGGGTTATGAAAAGGAGTGGGCCAACACCAGGAGCCACATTTCAGGAGAGCCCACTTCCCCATCTCACTGCCCCTTCTTTAACTTCCTCTCCCCACAGCTGCTTTAGCCCCTCAAATCTCCCTACTAGATACAAATAATCCTCTCAACTCTATTCCTCTTCACTCACTTCTCCAGAGCTTACTCTGATACCACCTTGATGCCCATACAAACTTTGCCTAATGTCAAAGATTAGGTTTCTCCTCTGCATCCATTTTGGATGAGTTTTTCATGCTTCCAAAGATGCACAGGTGCTTTTCCCTGGGTGCATGAGCTGGCAGCTCTGCTCTGCAATACACTTTTGCTCCCTGTTCGTGGCAATTCAGTGCGTTCAAATTTCTGCCAAATTCAGGCCACCTATCCAGGAGATTCAGCTCACTCTAACAGTTGACTCCTGATTGCTTTTCACAGCATCAACTTTGTGTCCCCTTCAAACTGCACCCAGCATTCAGATTATTTTCAAATAAGGGTTAAAATGGCTTAGGACCAAAAGTCTTGCAGTGTCTTGTAATTAATGGCCCAGATAATTAATGCCTTTCCATTAATGCATACATTTTGAGTGCTATCAGTCAAGTAGCTTTTAAATCATGTAATCTGTGCTCTATTAATTACATATAATGCAGGATTTTAAAACACAATGTCATGCGTAGTATGTCAAATGCCAGTGAAATTTAATTACACTGTAACAACACAGCTACCTTTGTCAACCAGACCTATAATCTTATAAAAGAAAAACCCAAAGAAGATAATTTGACAAGAACTACTTCTCTGAAATTACATTGAATGATATAGCTTTATTTTTAGCACATAATTCCCTGTTGATAGAGTACTGACTTTGTCCAGCTTTCTAATTTTTTTTCCTAAGATTAGTATCAGAATAACTGATATACCATTTCCTGGGCCATTCTCTTTAAATGCTACGATTGCTTTGGCAAGTCAGTAATTCCTTGAAATATCCTTTCTTTCCCAAGACTTGGTAAAGAAAATTAACTCTAGTGGTCCAGAGACCTTCTTGACTAATTCTTTTAAACTTTTAAGGTAAGAACAAGGTTTGAAATATTTTGTTTTAGCAGAAGATACTAACTATTCAGATGCACTAATTGTTAGGTTTAATTACCTTTAATATTTTATTCCAATTATTATTTAATTTTATTTTTTAAAGAAATCTGCTGGCCAAATTTGCCATTCATTTATTTCTGAAAGGAAGAAATGTAGGGATCAGGACCCCAGTGGGACCTGAAGGCAGATAAGTGGCTGATACTCAGCTCTTGTTCTGACCTAAGGGTGGGAGTGCTGGTTCATCTCACACTCAGCCCATGAGGTAGCTGTATGCCTTATCTTTGGTAAGCATAACAGGACAGTCTTCAGGGAGTGGTTTTTTGATAAGAATGATGAATTTACATGTATGCTGGTTCTTTATCAGGCCCCTAGAAATGTTTTGCTGTCTACTTTTTCCTCATCGTTACAACCTGTCATGGCACTTAGCAAAACACATTGTACCAAGAAACTTCTCTTTTCCTTTCCAACAGTGGTGTAACTTCATGCAGTTCAAGAAATCTTGAGGACTAACAAGAACTATGAATCTTCCCACAGCAAGGTTTGTCTGTAGAGTGATGCACCTGGAAAAAGTACAGCCTGTGGTAAGCATCAAAGTGCCCTGAATAACTGTCTGCCCTAGACAATCCCACAGCTTTTCTAGTATCTCGTGGTTTACCAAGCCTGAAAACAGATGTGGGTGACTTGTTGCTTTGTAGTTTGTTTGTTTGTTTGTGTGTTTTCTTCTGAAATTTTCACATTCTTGAAAGATGTTTTTGTTCTCCTAATCTTTGAAAACTTGAAAATGTGCAACCTAGAGGTTGAAAACCTAGACACAAATACAGAAGTTGAGATTTCATTGTCTGCAAAATCTAATCATTACACGAACCTGGTGACTTTCTGGGTCTTACTATCCTCAGATTTCAGGTCTGGCACAGCAGAGAAGTTCTAAACAATGAGTTCAGGATTATTTCAGACCAGCTATTTCCAGGATACTACAAGTAGATGTCTGGGGAAAGCTGACACACTGGTGACTTTTTTTTCCATCACCAGCCCCAGTCAGAGGTAAGGTACTGTGTTGCACAGACCTATGGGGTGAACTAAGGTAATAAGAGTCAGAATAACTGTACACAGATAATTAGTCACTACTTATAAGGAAAACTCTAACAACAAGATCATAAATGTAATAACTTTATTTGTAGAATTATGAAAATCAGCACTGAAACTATTATTTATAGGTGAACTGAAATAACAGAATCAAAAATATTTGCTCTGTTGTTATTATTATTGAAATGGTGAACTGTTCAGTGTGTTTCATTCAGCGTCTTTGATGGACATGACTTAAAGCTGACATTCATTATTCCCATTTTTTTTTGTTTTAGCACGCCTTGTTAGGAAGGATGCTCAAGCAGTCCTTAATTACAGTAACATCGCTAATAAAACCCATGCATGGGTTCCTTGATACCTATACATTGCTCTTCAGCACCTACCACCCCTATAAAAACACAGTATAAAAAAGCCCAGATAAAATCATGGAACAGCTAAAAAGTGAGTTAGTTGACCTACATAATGAGCACCATTTAGAAAAAAAGTAGCTTCATTTCTCTCTATCTGTATTCTCTACATTACAGGGGGCAGTTATTTCTTTGTTTAATCGTGTCTTTGACCACAGTTCAAAAGTCAATATTCTGCTGTCAGGTGCGGGCTTGCAATTGAGGGATAGGTAAGGAACTTAACTAGGAAGATTTGTGAATAGGGAACTGAATTTGTGTCTAATTTGCTAAGCAGACATGTTTACATGACCTTTAAAAAAGGGAATTAGAGCAGTTTGATCATGAGCTCTAGGCAATCTGACATAGTGAGGTTATTGAATCAAGAGGCTCAGGTACTTCTTACACGAGAGCTGAACTGAAAGACAATTACTTTAATTTAAATGCAATTTCATATCGAATTCATAGCTGTGTTAGCGCTATGAAATTAACGTAGTGGCACTATAAATGACTGTCCAGAAGCTTCTAGGGTTGCAACAAACACTTTAAGGCTGTCAGTTCATCTGGGTCCCTTCTTGCTACCAAACAGCACAGGAAGGGTATTGCGGGGATTTGGTGTCAGAACGCAGCAAGTGATATTCGGGACGATATCTAATATTTACTGGGGTCAAATGTATTACAACAATTCTCAGAACACCAAAGCTTGGTTAAATTACATAGGGACATTTAATTCCTGGACTCCTTTAATGCCAAACTTTCATTAGACTACAAGGATGCAAAGGACGATTTTGATTATATGACCTCTCCTGTGTCTAAGAGCCAAGCATCTCTTGTTCTGTGCAAGCACTACATGCCTCTATGGATTTAGAGCACTGGGTTTTTAAATATGTACAGAAAATAAGTACTTTTCAAAAGTGAGGAGGATATTGGAGTTCTTATTCACTCTCCAAACGCTCAACAGCACACTTTTCAGGAGCATGTTAAAACTTTGTCTCTTCTCCACCCACATGGGTATAGGGGACTTTGTCTCAGTGTGCCTTACATTTTCAAGGAGGATAATACATTGCTTACCAAGGGGAAAGGGAGGGTGGGAAAAACAGAATGTCTACATAGTCTCTGCCAGGAAGTCATGAGTTTATTCTGTCTGTGTTTCCAACTGACAAGGAGCTTTGTGTGTGATGTGTGACTCTGGACAGAGTGGTGCTAAACCCACTTCAATAGACTCTGTCCATTGCCTTTTTGGACAACCCACTAACCAACTGTTCATCTTGTTTGCCGTGGGAGTACAGGCAGAACTGCTCCCAAAAAGCAGCTGACAAGTAATGGAGTGTGGGGGCTCTGTGGAGCAGATTGCCATTGGTATTAAGATTACCTATGTCGTGCCTGTGATAAATGTGAAGTTAACAAGCAAATATTCCCAACACAAATCCATTGAGATTTCACAAGATAATAAGTGCAAAGGAGTAGAACAGGAATGCAGGGTTTCCTATCCTTTTAATGGCTCATTAATACTAGTTATAAATGTTTAATGGCTGATTACATCTTCATCCTGTACCAGGCCCCCAGACAAGTGTGTCAACATGCTCTTCTTGTTCCATGGGTTACCTGGTGTAATGAGTGTTCCATAATACAAAGGCAGCCCCAGCAAGGTGACCTCACTCAGCCTTGCTCCCAAGACTTTTTTAGCTGTCCTTCTTCAGGTAGGCAGGTTTCTTCCAGCACAGCATGCCAAGTCCAGTTCAGAGGATAGGTTTTCTGGCTCTCTGCTGGGACAAATAAGGGACATTTGAGATAATGAATAGTAATATCAGAAAGATATATATTTATGGTAATATAATATAGGTTGTGGACTATTTTTAGGGAATCTTTTCTAATTCATTCCCACACTACATGAAAAGTTCTTTTTTCTTTTCAGTTTTCTGAACCATATTATCCATAAATTTTTTTTAAAGTCTTAGTAATTTACTTAACATTCATAATCCTGTTTAATTATAGCTACGTGTGATTTTCTATTCTTAGATATCAGCTTTCCAGTTTATAATAATACAAAAGAAAATGTAGTTTGCAAAAATATTGCACAGATACATAGTGCTCAATTTTGATGAAGCTGGGCACAGACTGGGGACTGATTATGTCTCTATTATGCCTAGTAGATTGAGAAAATCAAATGGTCTTAGCATCTGGGTTTTAAGGCAGTCTAACTAACAACACAGATGTTACTGCCAAACTGCATACAGCCTTGTAGTGGACGAGCACAGTGGAAAGATCTCCCCTGTCTGCAGACATCCCATTTCTCCATTATGTTCCCATTCTGCACCTCACCTGAAAAGCCCAATAAGCACCTAATGCCCTTTTAGTTCTCAATTATGAAAATCTATGGCTTTTGGGTTATGATTAAAGTACCCTTCATTGTTTCTCCAATTTTTTTAAATGGAAAATATTGATGTTTTTGTTGGAAAAACAAATTCATTGTTGTATAAGACGAGATTTGCTCTAGTCTAAGAGTTAAGCCAGAAGAGAAGAATGGAAATGTGAAGACCTCAGCCATTACTTCAGCTGCTTTTCAGAATGCAAACATTTATATTCTGGTTGAAAATTTGAGATTTTCCATTGGTGATTTCAATTACTCTTATTTTTCTTTACATTTACTGCTTTTTTTTTTTTTGGTGAAAATTGCATTTCCAAACCAGTCTACAACACTATAGAGAGCACTTGCTTGTCAGTACTTCAGTGAATTTCTGATCAGTTATATCTGCTAATTTCTGCAGTAAGAGTCCCAGACATGGTTCATGGTAGATGCATTTCAATGCAGCAGTTCTCACCTGAGATTCAACAGAAGGTTGAATTAGCTAAGGTGAGGGATAGGCTTCAAGTCTGTCACCCACCAGCCAGAGGCCAGCAGGACATATACAAATATTTTTACATAGATGCAAAATTTACAGTGCATGCAGGAGAACATATAGACATCATACAACATGCATGACGGGGACAAGAAGTATTATGAATAACTAAAAAGCAGATTTTCCAGCTTTTTTGCTTTATCATTTTTTTTTTCTACTAAGTACTTCACAGTCCTGGCCTTTCCAGCAAAATTTCATCATGTAAAATAATCTGAAATGCATGTCTTCACTTGGTCACAAGTACATGCTGCTTCTGTAGCCTCTCAGTGGTTGTATGCTCTGGATGAATCAGTAATCACAGCAAACAGTAAACACAAAATCAGGAACACAGCCCTTCTTAAAAGGAAATGTATAAGAAATTATTACAATGATGATGGTATCCAAATATCTGTTACTGTTGTTGCTTTGTGTAAATAGTTTAATTTATAACTCTTCACTGTTCAGGAACCTTACCAAGTTGTTCTCTTCCCAGATGATTTATTCCACACTCTGCTCCTGCAGGAAATGGTCAAGTCTACATGCTCTGCCCTGGATTTCTGCCTCCTTAGCAGGAGAACAGAAATACCAGGAGATGAGTCGTCCCTGACAGTTTCCCACACAGCAAGTTTGCAATCAAGGGTCTTTAACAGATTTTCATCTCCTAGTTTGTGGATTTTCATTTATGGTGAAACAAACCTTGGCAGAAATCCTGAGCAAGCTTCCAGTCACTTGAATTGAGCCTTTCCTTGGTCTGATTTACTGTAATGTCTGATGCAGGATGTTTATTCTTTTCCCTCAAGCTATTTCATCTTGGAGAACCACTCAATGTTTCTCTGATTCAATGGTGATAAAACCCAATCCATCTATCAAGATGCGTCAGCAGAATAGGTCTGCTCACACCCCTCTCCCCACACACATACACAGCATCAAAATGCCAACAAACTGCATGTTGAACATATGTGCAGAACAGCTATGATAAGTTAGAACAATTGTTAACTTATTCACTGTGCAATTCAAGTACATCTTGTACATGAGTTTCCAAAATTATTTTAATAACAATCATCTTTGACTACACAGTTAAAGATAGTTGGATCTCTTCCTGAAGGCACATTCCCACAGTAATATCCATGGCACATCCATTACAGACAGTGCTGTTAGTTCTCATTAGCTAGGACAAACAAGGCAGTGAGTCACAATCTCCCTGCATAAAGGATCCCATTGTTTTAAACTGATAAACCAGAGATTCTGCTCTGTGCTGGTGTAAACCTGACATTGATTAAAGCTCCCTGGGATGTTAGAAAGGCAGCATTTGAATGGATGTGGACTTGAGGTGTCAAGGAAATCTGCCACAAAGATACAGTGATACAGTCAGTTTGTGTTTTTTCCTATAGAAGTTACTTAGCTTCTCTCATGTTGGGGAAACCTATTATATTTGCTGCAAGTATTTTCCAAACACCTCTAAGAAAACTAGGCTGAAAATAAACAGATTGCACCAAATATTTTTAAAATTTGCCCAGTAAAATAAATTGTGTTTATACACTTTTCACTTAATAGCCTATTTCTAGTAGATGGCATTTTTTTTCCAAAGTATGCTGAAGTGTATCTAATTTACACTACTATGAGAAAGTATTCTTCCTCTTATGCTTTGGCTCTTGTTTTGTTGTTAGGTTTTGTAAAACCTTAGCTCTAATGGTGAAAGCCTAACACAGAAATATTTTTACCTGCACTTTGCCAGTAACATCAAAAGATGTGCTATTATCTCAACAGCAATTTGGACTGGTTATCAAATGATAATCTTGGAATAAGTGAGTATGATTTGTGACGGCACTTATCTTTTGTAGGTGTGGTTGGCAAGTATTAATTTTTTTTTTTTCTTGCTGGCTAGCATGCCAAAGACTTCAGGCAATAAGTAATTATTCCATGTAAAATATTTATTCTCTGCCAGTCATATGTCTTTCTCAAAGATCTGGCTTTGCAGCAAGCATTTAAAACCATGTAAAAGCTTAAATATGGGACTGGAATGAAATCTGATGTAAGCAACTACAACAGAAATATGTGTTGTGTGTTCTCAGTAGCTCTTTGTGAGTAGAGACCAGTTGTAATTCCTTCCTGCATTTATTCAGAACCTTAAGATTAGATTATCCAATATTGGGCACTCAATTTCTGTTCCAGCTGTGACCCAGCCAGGAACTCACTAAGGTGAAGATTTTTGTGTTTTAGAGCTGCAAAATGAAACTTCTCTTCCTTTTATTCCATTACATGCTGTAGGTTATTCCCTGCCTGAAAATGTTTTCTGTGCCTGAAGTGAAAGCTCCAGAATAAATGTACAGTGTAAAGTCAGATTGAGCATGGCAGTCCCCAGCAGATGTTCTGCTTCTGAACCGTGGCCGTGGCCCTGAGCTCCTATGAAGTCACAACCACTCATCCCTCACAGCAGAGCACACAGTGCCCTGTCACATACTGGGAAGGCTAAACTGAACACATTAAAATAATCTGTGCTAGTTTGAACCTGCACTAACTTATTTAAAAATTTATTTTATCAAATCTAGTCCTAAGCACTGAACTCATAACCTAAGACTTACTTCACCCTTCCAAAATCACAAAAGAGACACAATCAACAGAGGAGATAGGGTAATAAATGTGCATGTACAATCTGTGTTATCTGCCTTTTCAAATAAAATATTCACTTCAATATTTACATGTCTACACCATTAATATCCTCTTTTCCTGACTCTAACTTCAGTATCTAGATACAAAGCTGACTTTATTTTCTCTAATTCCTTGAGAGAGTATGCATACAGCTGCTGATGCATTGGTACTTGCCTGAAGGACTGGCAGGTGGTTGTACTTCTCAAAGGTGTCAGGGCCCTCTTAAGAAATTTTGGAAGGCACAAACCTCACCTCAATTGCAATGAGAAATCAAAAGAAGAAGCTTCAGGAGGTGAAATAAACTTCTGAAAGAGAAGACTGTAAAGTAAACCATGGTTATCTCTTCAGTAAGTAATTTGCAATGAGTAAGAGCATCTAAGATCCCTTTCAATTTATTAAATTTTGCAGTAGGGAAATTTGTCAATGTAACTCCAGCTACTTACAAGCTGGAGTACCTCTGGCACATGCCAGTGTGGCAGGTAATTTAGACCCTTGGATGTAACTTCAATAGTTTTTTGTCCCCTCTGTGGTGGTTGTGAAGGGACTGTGACCAACAATGAAATCTTTAGATAATTAGAAGCCAATCCTTGTCCTTATTGCACAGCTAATCTCTTGCTACACTTTTAATATGCTATTGCATTTCAGCAAAGACTTTCTTCCAATGCTGAAAAACCCTGCATAAGTAATTCCTATTCATAACAGTACTTTGATGCCATTTATTTACTAAATCCTTCTACTTGGTAAGCACAAACATTGTTTATTCTTTAAAGTTCCCAGAAATTCAGTATTTTTCCACTGCAACTCTAGTGAAGACTAAGCTAGGAAATCAA